>NW_025533663.1:465000-515000 GCF_020615455.1 Coregonus clupeaformis
GAGTACCAGTACCTAGTCTATGTCCAGGGGTACCAGGTAATAACATGGTTATATACAGGGAGAACCAGTACCTAGTCTATGTGCAGGGGTACCAGGTAATAACATGGTTATATACAGGAAGTACCAGTACCTAGTTAATGTCCAGGTAATAACATGGTTATATACAGGGAGTACCAGTACCTAGTCAATGTGCAGGGGTACCAGGTAATAACATGGTTATATACAGGGAGTACCAGTACCTAGTCTATGTGCAGGGGTACCAGGTAATAACATGGTTATATACAGGGAGAACCAGTACCTAGTCTATGTCCAGGTAATAACATGGTTATATACAGGGAGTACCAGTACCTAGTCTATGTCCAGGTAATAACATGGTTATATACAGGGAGTACCAGTACCTAGTCTATGTCCAGGTAATAACATGGTTATATACAGGAAGTACCAGTACCTAGTCTATGTGCAGGGGTACCAGGTAATAACATGGTTATATACAGAGAGAACCAGTACCTAGTCTATGTGCAGGGGTACCAGGTAATAACATGGTTATATACAGGGAGTACCGGTACCTAGTCTATGTGCAGGGGTACCAGGTAATAACATGGCTATATACAGGGAGTACCAGTACCTAGTCTATGTGCAGGGGTACCAGGTAATAACATGGCTATATACAGGAAGTACCAGTACCTAGTCTATGTGCAGGGGTACCAGGTAATAACATGTCTATATACAGGGAGAACCAGTACCTAGTCTATGTGCAGGGGTACCAGGTAATAACATGGCTATATACAGGAAGTACCAGTACCTAGTCTATGTGCAGGGGTACCAGGTAATAACATGGCTATATACAGGGAGTACCAGTACCTAGTCTATGTCCAGGTAATAACATGGTTATATACAGGGAGAACCAGTACCTGGTCTATGTGCAGGGGTACCAGGTAATAACATGGTTATATACAGGGAGTACCCGGTACCTAGTCTATGTGCAGGGGTACCAGGTAATAACATGGTTATATACAGGGAGAACCAGTACCTAGTCTATGTGCAGGGGTACCAGGTAATAACATGGCTATATACAGGGAGTACCAGTACCTAGTCTATGTCCAGGTAATAACATGGTTATATACAGGAAGTACCAGTACCTAGTCTATGTGCAGGGGTACCAGGTAATAACATGGTTATATACAGGGAGAACCAGTACCTAGTCTATGTCCAGGTTATAACATGGTTATATACAGGGAGAACCAGTACCTAGTCTATGTGCAGGGGTACCAGGTAATAACATGGCTATATACAGGGAGTACCAGTACCTAGTCTATGTCCAGGTAATAACATGGTTATATACAGGAAGTACCAGTACCTAGTCTATGTGCAGGGGTACCAGGTAATAACATGGTTATATACAGGGAGAACCAGTACCTAGTCTATGTCCAGGTAATAACATGGTTATATACAGGAAGTACCAGTACCTAGTCTATGTGCAGGGGTACCAGGTAATAACATGGTTATATACAGGGAGTACCAGTACCTAGTCTATGTGCAGGGGTACCAGGTAATAACATGGCTATATACAGGAAGTACCAGTACCTAGTCTATGTGCAGGGGTACCAGGTAATAACATGGCTATATACAGGGAGTACCAGTACCTAGTCTATGTCCAGGTAATAACATGGTTATATACAGGGAGTACCAGTACCTAGTCTATGTGCAGGGGTACCAGGTAATAACATGGTTATATACAGGGAGTACCAGTACCTGGTCTATGTCCAGGGGTACCAGGTAATAACATGGTTATATACAGGGAGAACCAGTACCTAGTCTATGTGCAGGGGTACCAGGTAATAACATGGCTATATACAGGAAGTACCAGTACCTAGTCTATGTGCAGGGGTACCAGGTAATAACATGGCTATATACAGGGAGTACCAGTACCTAGTCTATGTCCAGGTAATAACATGGTTATATACAGGGAGTACCAGTACCTAGTCTATGTGCAGGGGTACCAGGTAATAACATGGTTATATACAGGGAGTACCAGTACCTAGTCTATGTGCAGGGGTACCAGGTAATAACATGGTTATATACAGGGAGTACCAGTACCTAGTCTATGTGCAGGGGTACCAGGTAATAACATGGTTATATACAGGGAGTACCAGTACCTAGTCTATGTGCAGGGGTACCAGGTAATAACATGGTTATATACAGGAAGTACCAGTACCTAGTTAATGTCCAGGTAATAACATGGTTATATACAGGGAGTACCAGTACCTAGTTAATGTCCAGGTAATAACATGGTTATATACAGGGAGTACCAGTACCTAGTTAATGTCCAGGTAATAACATGGTTATATACAGGAAGTACCAGTACCTAGTTAATGTCCAGGTAATAACATGGTTATATACAGGAAGTACCAGTACCTAGTTAATGTCCAGGTAATAACATGGTTATATACAGGAAGTACCAGTACCTAGTTAATGTCCAGGTAATAACATGGTTATATACAGGAAGTACCAGTACCTAGTTAATGTCCAGGTAATAACATGGTTATATACAGGGAGTACCAGTACCTAGTTAATGTCCAGGGGTACCAGGTAATAACATGGTTATATACAGGGAGTACCAGTACCTAGTCTATGTGCAGGGGTACCAGGTAATAACATGGTTATATACAGGGAGAACCAGTACCTAGTTAATGTCCAGGTAATAACATGGTTATATACAGGAAGTACCAGTACCTAGTTAATGTCCAGGTAATAACATGGTTATATACAGGAAGTACCAGTACCTAGTTAATGTCCAGGTAATAACATGGTTATATACAGGAAGTACCAGTACCTAGTTAATGTCCAGGTAATAACATGGTTATATACAGGAAGTACCAGTACCTAGTTAATGTCCAGGTAATAACATGGTTATATACAGGGAGTACCAGTACCTAGTTAATGTCCAGGGGTACCAGGTAATAACATGGTTATATACAGGGAGTACCAGTACCTAGTCTATGTGCAGGGGTACCAGGTAATAACATGGTTATATACAGGGAGAACCAGTACCTAGTCTATGTCCAGGTTATAACATGGTTATATACAGGAGTACCAGTACCTAGTCTATGTCCAGGTAATAACATGGTTATATACAGGAAGTACCAGTACCTAGTCTATGTCCAGGGGTACCAGGTAATAACATGGTTATATACAGGGAGAACCAGTACCTAGTCTATGTGCAGGGGTACCAGGTAATAACATGGTTATATACAGGGAGTACCAGTACCTAGTCTATGTGCAGGTAATAACATGGTTATATACAGGGAGTACCAGTACCTAGTCTATGTGCAGGGGTACCAGGTAATAACATGGTTATATACAGGGAGTACCAGTACCTAGTCTATGTCCAGGTAATAACATGGTTATATACAGGGAGAACCAGTACCTAGTCTATGTGCAGGGGTACCAGGTAATAACATGGTTATATACAGGGAGTACCAGTACCTAGTCTATGTCCAGGTAATAACATGGTTATATACAGGGAGAACCAGTACCTAGTCTATGTCCAGGTAATAACATGGTTATATACAGGAAGTACCAGTACCTAGTCTATGTGCAGGGGTACCAGGTAATAACATGGTTATATACAGGGAGAACCAGTACCTAGTCTATGTCCAGGTAATAACATGGTTATATACAGGGAGTACCAGTACCTAGTCTATGTCCAGGTAATAACATGGTTATATACAGGGAGAACCAGTACCTAGTCTATGTCCAGGTAATAACATGGTTATATACAGGAAGTACCAGTACCTAGTCTATGTCCAGGTAATAACATGGTTATATACAGGGAGTACCAGTACCTAGTCTATGTGCAGGGGTACCAGGTAATAACATGGCTATATACAGGAAGTACCAGTACCTAGTCTATGTGCAGGGGTACCAGGTAATAACATGGTTATATACAGGGAGAACCAGTACCTAGTCTATGTCCAGGTTATAACATGGTTATATACAGGGAGTACCAGTACCTAGTCTATGTCCAGGTAATAACATGGTTATATACAGGAAGTACCAGTACCTAGTCTATGTCCAGGGGTACCAGGTAATAACATGGTTATATACAGGGAGAACCAGTACCTAGTCTATGTGCAGGGGTACCAGGTAATAACATGGTTATATACAGGGAGTACCAGTACCTAGTCTATGTGCAGGTAATAACATGGTTATATACAGGGAGTACCAGTACCTAGTCTATGTGCAGGGGTACCAGGTAATAACATGGTTATATACAGGGAGTACCAGTACCTAGTCTATGTCCAGGTAATAACATGGTTATATACAGGGAGAACCAGTACCTAGTCTATGTGCAGGGGTACCAGGTAATAACATGGTTATATACAGGGAGTACCAGTACCTAGTCTATGTCCAGGTAATAACATGGTTATATACAGGGAGAACCAGTACCTAGTCTATGTCCAGGTAATAACATGGTTATATACAGGAAGTACCAGTACCTAGTCTATGTGCAGGGGTACCAGGTAATAACATGGTTATATACAGGAGAACCAGTACCTAGTCTATGTCCAGGTAATAACATGGTTATATACAGGGAGTACCAGTACCTAGTCTATGTCCAGGTAATAACATGGTTATATACAGGGAGAACCAGTACCTAGTCTATGTCCAGGTAATAACATGGTTATATACAGGAAGTACCAGTACCTAGTCTATGTCCAGGTAATAACATGGTTATATACAGGGAGTACCAGTACCTAGTCTATGTGCAGGGGTACCAGGTAATAACATGGCTATATACAGGGAGAACCAGTACCTAGTCTATGTGCAGGGGTACCAGGTAATAACATGGTTATATACAGGGAGTACCAGTACCTAGTCTATGTGCAGGGGTACCAGGTAATAACATGGCTATATACAGGGAGAACCAGTACCTAGTCTATGTGCAGGGGTACCAGGTAATAACATGGTTATATACAGGAGAACCAGTACCTAGTCTATGTGCAGGGGTACCAGGTAATAACATGGTTATATACAGGGAGAACCAGTACCTAGTCTATGTCCAGGTAATAACATGGTTATATACAGGGAGAACCAGTACCTGGTCTATGTGCAGGGGTACCAGGTAATAACATGGCTATATACAGGAAGTACCAGTACCTAGTCTATGTGCAGGGGTACCAGGTAATAACATGGCTATATACAGGAAGTACCAGTACCTAGTCTATGTGCAGGGGTACCAGGTAATAACATGGCTATATACAGGAGTACCAGTACCTAGTCTATGTCCAGGTAATAACATGGTTATATACAGGAGAACCAGTACCTGGTCTATGTGCAGGGGTACCAGGTAATAACATGGTTATATACAGGGAGTACCGTACCTAGTCTATGTGCAGGGGTACCAGGTAATAACATGGCTATATACAGGGAGAACCAGTACCTAGTCTATGTGCAGGTAATAACATGGTTATATACAGGGAGAACCAGTACCTAGTCTATGTCCAGGTAATAACATGGTTATATACAGGGAGAACCAGTACCTGGTCTATGTGCAGGGGTACCAGGTAATAACATGGTTATATACAGGGAGTACCGGTACCTAGTCTATGTGCAGGGGTACCAGGTAATAACATGGCTATATACAGGGAGTACCAGTACCTAGTCTATGTGCAGGGGTACCAGGTAATAACATGGCTATATACAGGGAGAACCAGTACCTGGTCTATGTCCAGGGGTACCAGGTAATAACATGGCTATATACAGGGAGTACCAGTACCTAGTCTATGTGCAGGGGTACCAGGTAATAACATGGCTATATACAGGGAGAACCAGTACCTAGTCTATGTCCAGGTAATAACATGGTTATATACAGGGAGTACCAGTACCTAGTCTATGTCCAGGTATTAACATGGTTATATACAGGGAGTACCAGTACCTAGTCTATGTCCAGGTAATAACATGGTTATATACAGGAAGTACCAGTACCTAGTCTATGTCCAGGTAATAACATGGTTATATACAGGGAGAACCAGTACCTAGTCTATGTCCAGGGGTACCAGGTAATAACATGGCTATATACAGGAAGTACCAGTACCTAGTCTATGTCCAGGTAATAACATGGTTATATACAGGGAGTACCAGTACCTAGTCTATGTCCAGGTATTAACATGGTTATATACAGGGAGTACCAGTACCTAGTCTATGTGCAGGGGTACCAGGTAATAACATGGTTATATACAGGGAGTACCAGTACCTAGTCTATGTCCAGGTAATAACATGGTTATATACAGGGAGTACCAGTACCTAGTCTATGTGCAGGGGTACCAGGTAATAACATGGTTATATACAGGGAGAACCAGTACCTAGTCTATGTCCAGGTAATAACATGGTTATATACAGGGAGAACCAGTACCTAGTCTATGTGCAGGGGTACCAGGTAATAACATGGTTATATACAGGGAGAACCAGTACCTAGTCTATGTGCAGGGGTACCAGGTAATAACATGGTTATATACAGGGAGTACCAGTACCTAGTCTATGTGCAGGGGTACCAGGTAATAACATGGTTATATACAGGGAGTACCAGTACCTGGTCTATGTGCAGGGGTACCAGGTAATAACATGGTTATATACAGGGAGAACCAGTACCTAGGTTTACGGGGTCTCTATGTTTTTGGTTGGATAGGTTTCTCAATTTCTTTCTTAGGTTTTTGCATTCTTCATCAAACCATTTGTCATTGTTGTTAATTTTCTTTGGTTTTCTGTTAGAAATGTTTAGATTTGAGGTCAAATATACTTTTTAGGTTTTCTACTGCCAAGTTTACACCTTCACTATTACAGTGAAATGTTTTGTCCAGGAAGTTGTCTAGAATGGATTGAATTTGTTGTTGCCTAATTGTTTTTTGGTAGGTTTCAACACTACTTTCCTTCCATCAATATCATTTCTTAATATTATTCAGTTCCTTTGGCTTTGATGCCTCATGATTGAGTATTGCTCTGTTCAAGTAGACTGTGATTTTGCTGTGATCTGATAGGGGTGTCAGTGGGCTGACTGTGAACGCTCTGAGAGACTCTGGGTTGAGGTCAGTGATAAAGTAGTCTACAGTACTACTGCCAAGAGATGAGCTATAGGTGTACCTATGTGAGCAGAGCCTGCTGAGCATCTGGTACATGCCATTGGCTTGGTCTAGTGTAAGAGTGGGGGTTGGGCCTGTTTGCCTGCTCACGGCCTGGGCATATGTGTGACTTTCATGTTGAGGCCCTCTTTGCGGGGGTGGGGGGCATGGGGTGGGTAGGAGGGGCATAGGTCTGATCTGAGGGTACCTAAATGGGGTGTGGGCATGGTTGACTTGGGGGGGTGTTAATTGGTTGGGGTGGGTGTGTAGATGTGGCTGGTGGTGCTGTGGTCTGGATGTAGGTCCTCTCTGCGGGGGTCCTCTATGTGTAGGTCCTGGGGGGGGGTCCCGCAGGTCTGGGAGAGTGTCTCGCTGGTCTGGGCGGGGTGTCTGTTGATCTGTTGCTCCTGTGTGAGGTGTTGGGTCTGCGGTTAGGGGGCGATGTCCTTTAGTGTCCGGGCGAAGGTGGGCACTGCTGCCTTGTATAGGTGGACCTGTTCATAAAGGCTGTTGACGTCCAGGGTGGAGTGGTGGGCCAGGTAGACATTTGGTTTTGATGCACAGTCACGGGAAATACTTGCTTTTGGTAGCAGGGTGGATGTTTTTTGTGGTAGCAGGGTGGAGATAACCACTTGTGCGTTTGGGAAAGTAGAAGAGGCTTTTTCAATCACTCCATTGAGTGCTGTGGTCACCCTTTCCTGCTGTGTTCTCAGGTCGTTTGTGCCTGTGTGTATTATTATGTGGCTGGGTGATCCTAGTCGGTCCTCAGACAGAAGGTCAAGGGCGCGCTGGTTGTTTGGACACCAGAGTTTAGACACCGTCTTTTACAAGGGCTGCCAAACATGCCCTTGTAAAACTGACTATCCTACCGATCCTTGACTTCGACGATGTCATTTACAAAATAGCCTCCAACACTCTACTCAGCAAATTGGATGTTGTCTATCACAGTGCCATTCGTTTTGTCTCCAAAAGCCCCATATAATACCCACCACTGTGACCTGTACGCTCTTGTTGGCTGGTCCTCACTACATATTCGTCGCCAAACCCACTGGCTCCAGGCCATCTATAAATCACTGCTAGGCAAATCCCCGCCTTATCTTAGCTCATTGGTCACCATAGCAAACACCCACCCGTAGTCAGCGCTCCAGCGGGTATATCTCACTGGTCATCCCCAAAGCCAACACCTCCTTTGGCCGCAATTCCCTTCCAGTTCTCTGCTGCCAATGACTGGAACAAACTGCAAAAATCTCTGAAGCTGGAGACGCTTATCTCCCCCTCACTAACTTTAGGCATCAGTTGTCAGAGCACCTTACCGATCACTGCACCTGTACACAGCCCATCTGAAATTAGCCCGCCCAACTACCTCATCCCTATATTGTTATTTATTTTGCTCATCTGTACCCCAGTATCTCTATTTGCACATCATCTCTTGCACATCATTCCAGTGTTAATACTAAATTGTAATTATTTTTGCACTATAGCCTATTTTATTGCCTTACCTCCATAACTTGCTAAATTTGCACACTGTATATTAATTGTATTTCTGTTGTATTTTTTTTTGATTTTGTTTTTGTTTACCCCATATGTAACTCTGTGTTGTTGTTTTTATCGCACTGCTATGCTTTATCTTGGCCAGGTCGCAGTTGTAAATGAGAACTTGTTCTCAACTGGTTTTACCTGGTTAAATAAAGGTGAAATAAAAATAAAATAAAAACCGTGTGTTTGGGGGAAAAGTTAATTTTTTTGTATATATTTTCAGTTTGAGTCCATAAGGAGTAAAATCTGTGGCTTGTGTATGTCCTCAGTGGGTGTGGGGGGGGTCGTCATGAGGGCTATCAGGGTGTCTGACAGGGGGTTGCTCAGACGGGTTGGGGTCCCCAGGGCTTGGGGTTCTTCATTTGTTTGTCCGGCTGTGATGTCGAGGCTATGGTCAGGGTCTAGGGTGTACTGTTCTGCTGCGGTGTCGAGACTTTGGTCAGGATCTGAGGTGGGCTGTTCTGCTGGCTTCTCTGCGGGGGTGGCCAGGTCTCTAATGGGTTGTTCTCTGTCACCCGTCATCGTTCTCACCTTCTCGTCCAGCACTCTGATCCTCTCCTCTAGTGCTCTGTTCTTCTCCTGCTCCTGCTCTTTCTCCTGTTGATGTTGTCTCACCACAGTCCAGAGGGCAGACATGTCTCTCTCCACCTCCAGCTCTCCAGGTCTAGTTAAGGGGGTGTTGTTGTGCTGGACTGTTGTCTGGGTCTGTGCTGACTGGAGTGTGTTCACCTGCTGTTCCAGCTCCACCTGCCTTACCTCCAGCTGGGTGAATGTATCCTTCATTTCAATGAGGGAGTAGTACTCTGTGCTGGGAGGTTGACTTTCCGCTTGGGGTTTCTCGTCTGTGGGGTTATATAATGAAGAGGTCTGGTCTGACTCGCTCGGGGTGGGGGTCTCTTTCTCAAGGGAGAGCCTCTCCTGCTGAGCTATTTCTTTGATTAGGTGAAAGTCCAGCTGAAACTAACCCCCTTAACAGAGGGGTAGTGTGCTAGTATGGGGATGGTCTGTGTGGAAGATTAAGTTGCTTATGTTCCCATTTTTATAATAGTCAGCTAAAAGTGTTTCTTGATTTTCCATTAGGAGGTTATTTTTGTACTCTTTTACGTGCCTTATCATTATTGTATGCTGTATGCTAATAACCTCTGAGCAGCGGGAGGGGGCTTCAAAGGCCTCTGGATTTGGGTGGGGGAGGCTGTGGAACTCTCCTGCCATTGTTGGGCTCAAGGGCTTTGACACATCTAGCTACACACCTCAGTGCTAATTGAATATTATTCAATCTCACAGTCTAATGTCATGAGGTCAATATGGATAGAGAAAGTGGCGGAGATAAATATATATATATATATATATAAAGAGAGAGAGAGAGACTGAAGGACACACAGGGGGAGAGAGACAGACAGACAGGAAGAGAGGAGAGAGAGAGAGAGAGAGAGAGAGAAGGAAAGAGAGAGAGAGAGAGAAGTAAAGAGAGAGAGAGAGAGAGAGAGAGAGAGAGAGAGAGAGAGAGAGAGAGAGAGAGAGAGAGAGAGAGAGAGAGAAGGAAAGAGAGAGAGAGAGAGAAATAAAAGGGAAAGGTCTATCTCTCTGAGAAACGTACAAGGGGTGCCCTGACCAGGAGGTGCCCTGACCAGGAGGTGCCCTGACCAGGAGGTGACCTGACCAGGAGGTGCCCTGACCAGGAGGTGCCCTGACCAGGAGGTGCCCTGACCAGGAGGTGACCTGACCCCAGAGTCTCTCAAAGGGGATACTGGCTGACCTCAGAGGAGAGACAGAGTGTGTGTGTGTTGTGAAGAGAAATGGTATTCAGGAAAAAGAGTGAAATAGAGAGGAGTGAGAGACACACACCTCTCCATGGCAGTGTCCTTTAGAACAGCAGACAGGGTTCTGCCATGTCCTTTAGAACAGCAGGCAGGGTTCTGCCATGTCCTTTAGAACAGCAGGCAGGGTTCTGCCATGTCCTTTAGAACAGCAGACAGGGTTCTGCCATGTCCTTTAGAACAGCAGGCAGGGTTCTGCCATGTCCTTTAGAACAGCAGGCAGGGTTCTGCCATGTCCTTTAGAACAGCAGGCAGGGTTCTGCCATGTCCTTTAGAACAGCAGGCAGGGTTCTGCCATGTCCTTTAGAACAGCAGGCAGGGTTCTGCCATGTCCTTTAGAACAACAAGCAGGGTTCTGCCATGTCCTTTAGAACAGCAGGCAGGGTTCTGCCATGTCCTTTAGAGCAGCAGGCAGGGTTCTGCCATGTCCTTTAGAACAGCAGGCAGGGTTCTGCCATGTCCTTTAGAACAGCAGGCAGGGTTCTGCCATGTCCTTTAGAACAGCAGGCAGGGTTCTGCCATGTCGCTTTAGAACAGCAGGCAGGGTTCTGCCATGTCCTTTAGAACAGCAGGCAGGGTTCTGCCATGTCCTTTAGAACAGCAGGCAGGGTTCTGCCATGTCCTTTAGAACAGCAGGCAGGGTTCTGCCATGTCCTTTAGAACAGCAGGCAGGGTTCTGCCATGTCCTTTAGAACAGCAGGCAGGGGTTCTGCCATGTCCTTTAGAACAGCAGACAGGGTTCTGTCATGTCCTTTAGAACAGCAGGCAGGGTTCTGCCATGTCCTTTAGAACAGCAGGCAGGGTTCTGCCATGTCCTTTAGAACAGCAGGCAGGGTTCTGCCATGTCCTTTAGAACAGCAGACAGGGTTCTGCCATGTCCTTTAGAACAGCAGACAGGGTTCTGCCATGTCCTTTAGAACAGCAGGCAGGGTTCTGCCATGTCCTTTAGAACAGCAGACAGGGTTCTGCCATGTCCATATTGTACTGCAGGCAGGGTTCTGCCATGTCCTTTAGAACAGCAGGCAGGGTTCTGCCATGTCCTTTAGAACAGCAGGCAGGGTTCTGCCATGTCCTTTAGAACAGCAGGCAGGGTTCTGCCATGTCCTTTAGAACAACAGGCAGGGTTCTGCCATGTCCTTTAGAACAGCAGACAGGGTTCTGCCATGTCCTTTAGAACAGCAGGCAGGGTTCTGCCATGTCCATATTGTACTGCAGGCAGGGTTCTGCCATGTCCTTTAGAACAGCAGGCAGGGTTCTGCCATGTCCTTTAGAACAGCAGGCAGGGTTCTGCCATGTCCTTTAGAACAGCAGACAGGGTTCTGCCATGTCCTTTAGAACAGCATACAGGGTTCTGCCATGTCCTTTAGAACAGCAGACAGGGTTCTGCCATGTCCTTTAGAACAGCAGGCAGGGTTCTGCCATGTCCTTTAGAACAGCAGGCAGGGTTCTGCCATGTCCTTTAGAACAGCAGACAGGGTTCTGCCATGTCCTTTAGAACAGCAGGCAGGGTTCTGCCATGTCCTTTAGAACAGCAGGCAGGGTTCTGCCATGTCCTTTAGAACAGCAGACAGGGTTCTGCCATGTCCTTTAGAACAGCAAGCAGGGTTCTGCCATGTCCTTTAGAACAGCAGGCAGGGTTCTGTCATGTCCTTTAGAACAGCAGGCAGGGTTCTGCCATGTCCTTTAGAACAGCAGGCAGGGTTCTGCCATGTCCTTTAGAACAGCAGGCAGGGTTCTGCCATGTCCTTTAGAACAGCAGGCAGGGTTCTGCCATGTCCTTTAGAACAGCAGGCAGGGTTCTGCCATGTCCTTTAGAACAGCAGGCAGGGTTCTGCCATGTCCTTTAGAACAGCAGACAGGGTTCTGCCATGTCCTTTAGAACAGCAAGCAGGGTTCTGCCATGTCCTTTAGAACAGCAGGCAGGGTTCTGCCATGTCCTTTAGAACAGCAGGCAGGGTTCTGCCATGTCCTTTAGAACAGCAGGCAGGGTTCTGCCATGTCCTTTAGAACAGCAGACAGGGTTCTGCCATGTCCTTTAGAACAGCAGGCAGGGTTCTGCCATGTCCTTTAGAACAGCAGGCAGGGGTTCTGCCATGTCCTTTAGAACAGCAGGCAGGGTTCTGCCATGTCCTTTAGAACAGCAGGCAGGGTTCTGCCATGTCCTTTAGAACAGCAGGCAGGGTTCTGCCATGTCCTTTAGAACAGCAGGCAGGGTTCTGCCATGTCCTTTAGAACAGCAGGCAGGGTTCTGCCATGTCCATATTGTACTGCAGGCAGGGTTCTGCCATGTCCTTTAGAACAGCAGGCAGGGTTCTGCCATGTCCTTTAGAACAGTGGTCAAGGAGAGATGAATAAATAGTTTATAAACCTGTCTGATAGCTGTGATGATGTACCAGACACAGGTTAGTCGAGGTAATTGAGCTAAGATGTGGGTAGAGTTAAAGTGCCTATGCATAGATACTAAACAGAGAGTAGCAGCAGCGTAAAAGAGGGGGATGTGGTGGGGTGGGGGGACAATGAAAATAGTCTGGGTAGCCATGATTAGCTGTTCAGGAGTCTTATGGCTTGGGGGTAGAATGTGTTGAGAAACCTTTTGGACCTAGTCTTGGTGCTCCGGTACCTCTTGCTGTGCGGTAGCAGAGAGAACAGTCCATGACTAGGGTGGCTGGAGTCTTTGGCAATTTTTAGGGCCTTCCCCTGACACCGCCTGGTATAGAGGTCCTGGATGTCAGGAAGCTTGGCCCCAGGGATGTACTGGGCCATACGGACTACCCTCTGTAGTGCCTTACGGTCGGAGGCCGAGCAGTTGCCATACCAGGCAGTAACGCAACCAGTCAGGATGCTCTCGATGGTGCAGCTGTAGAACTTTTTGAGGATCTGAGGACCCATGCCAAATCTTTTCAGTCTCCTGAGGGGGAATAGGCTTTGTCTTGCCTTTTTCACGACTGTCTTGGTGTGTTCGGACCATGATAATTTGTTGGTGATGTGGACACCAAGGAACTTGAAGCTCTCAACCTGTTCCACTACAGCCCCGTCGATGAGAATGGGGGCGTGCTCAGTCCTCTTTTTTCCTGTAGTCCACAATCATCTCCTTTGTCTTGATCACGTTGAGGGAGAGGTTGTTATCTGGTCTGATGACAGCAGTTTCAGCAGTTTCCCGCAGGGTCGGAACAATGCATGGTCACTGGACCTGAAAACACACACACACAGTTCTGTGTCCCGGTCAATCTCTCTGCCTCCCGGATCATTGCTCAAATCTCGCCACTTGACATGGTATAGAACTGTGTGTGTGTGTGTGTGTGTGTGTGTGTGTGTGTGACTGCGGCAGCATGTGTGTGTCAGCATTGGCTTAAGCAGCCATATTGAGTGTAATGGGAGTCGATGTGGGCACACACACATACACACACGCACACTCACAGACACACACACATAGAAGGCGGTGGGTGTATTTGTGTTGCAGAAAGTGGCTGGAAATTGATTTCTAACATGTTCCCTTTTTCCTTCCTCTTGAGGGGATGAGCTAATTGCTGAACACTCCCTCTCTTTCTTTCTCTCTCTCTCTCTCTCTCTCTCTCTCTCTCTCTCTCTCTCTCTCTCTCTCTCTCCTTCTCTCTCTCTCTCTCTCCATCTCTCTCTCTCTCTCTCCATCTCTCTCTCTCTCTCCCTTTCTCTCTCTCTCTCTCTCTCTCTCTCTCTCTCGCTCTCCCTCTCTTTCTCTCTCTCTCTTTCTCTCTCACACCTTCCTTCCCCTTCTCCTTCGCTCCACTTCCTCTCCCGTTATTCGTCACTCCTCCCTTGGGAGATTCCCCGCTCGCACAGAAACATTCTGTAGCTCAGATGTATTTTTATCTTCTCCCCTTGTTCATGAGTAATAACAGTCTCCTCATGTGGTAGGGGTTAGTCTCCTCATGTGGTAGGGGTTCTCAGGGTCGTTAGTCACCCAACCTGCTGTAAAGATGCCCTGAGTTAGAAAGAGATTCAATTTTCCCAGATAGGGGATTCACTTCCCAGATAGGGGATTCACTTCCCAGATAGGGGATTCACTGAGCAGATAGGGGATTCACTGAGCAGATAGGGGATTCACTTGTATGTAACTTGTATGTACCTTGAATGTAACTTGTATGTAACTTGTATGCACCTTGAATATAACTTGTATGTAACTTGTATGTAACTTGAATGTAACTTGTATGTACCTTGTATGTACCTTGAATGTAAATTGTATGTAACTTGTATGTACCTTGAATGTAACTTGTATGTACCTTGAATGTAACTTGTATGTAACTTGTATGTACCTTGAATGTAACTTGTATGTACCTTGAATGTAACTTGTATGTAACTTGTATGTAACTTGTATGTACAGTGAGGGAAAAAAGTATTTGATCCCCTGCTGATTTTGTACGTTTGCCCACTGACAAAGACATGATCAGTCTATAATTTTAATGGTAGGTTTATTTGAACAGTGAGAGACAGAATAACAAAACAAAAATCCTGAAAAACGCATGTCAAAAATGTTATAAATTGATTTGTATTTTAATGAGGGAAATAAGTATTTGACCCCTCTGCAAAACATGACTTAGTACTTGGTGGCAAAACCCTTGTTGGCAATCACAGAGGTCAGACGTTTCTTGTAGTTGGCCACCAGGTTTGCACACATCTCAGGAGGGATTTTGTCCCACTCCTCTTTGCAGATCTTCTCCAAGTCATTAAGGTTTCGAGCCTGACGTTTGGCAACTCGAACCTTCAGCTCCTTCCACAGATTTTCTATGGGATTAAGGTCTGGAGACTGGCTAGGCCACTCCAGGACCTTAATGTGCTTCTTCTTGAGCCACTCCTTTGTTGCCTTGGCCGTGTGTTTTGGGTCATTGTCATGCTGGAATACCCATCCACGACCCATTTTCAATGTCCTGGCTGAGGGAAGGAGGTTCTCACCCAAGATTTGACGGTACATGGCCCCGTCCATCGTGGTCCTCTGTAGCTCAGCTGGTAGAGCACGGCACTTGTAACGCCAAGGTAGTGGGTTCGATCCCCGGGACCACCCATACACAAAAATGTATGCACGCATGACTGTAAGTCGCTTTGGATAAAAGCGTCTGCTAAATGGCATATTATTATTATTATTATGCAGTGAAGTTGTCCTGTCCCCTTAGCAGAAAAACACCCCCAAAGCATAATGTTTCCACCTCCATGTTTGACTGTGGGGATGGTGTTATTCGGGTCATAGGCAGCATTCCTCCTCCTCCAAACACGGCGAGTTGAGTTGATGCCAAAGAGCTCAATTTTGGTCTCATCTGACCACAACACTTTCACCCAGTTCTCCTCTGAATCATTCAGATGTTCATGGGCAAACTTCAGACGGGCCTGTATATGTGCTTTCTTGAGCAGGGGGACCTTGCGGGCGCTGCAGGATTTCAGTCCTTCACGGCGTAGTGTGTTACCAATTGTTTTCTTGGTGACTATGGTCCCAGCTGCCTTGAGATCATTAACAAGATCCTCCCGTGTAGTTCTGGGCTGATTCCTCACCGTTCTCATGATCATTGCAACTCCACGAGGTGAGATCTTGCATGGAGCCCCTGGCCGAGGGAGATTGACAGTTATTTTGTGTTTCTTCCATTTGCGAATAATCGCACCAACTGTTGTCACCTTCTCACCAAGCTGCTTGGCGATGGTCTTGTAGCCAATTCCAGCCTTGTGTAGGTCTACAATCTTGTCCCTGACATCCTTGGAGAGCTCTTTGTTCTTGGCCATGGTGGAGAGTTTGGAATCTGATTGATTGATTGCTTCTGTGGACAGGTGTCGTTTATACAGGTTACAAACTGAGATTAGGAGCACTCCATTTAAGAGTGTGCTCCTAATCTCAGCTCGTTAACTGTATAAAAGACACCTGGGAGCCAGACATTTTTCTGATTGAGAGGGGGTCAAATACTTATTTCCCTCATTAAAATGCAAATCAATGTATAACATTTTTGACATGCGTTTTTCTGGATTTTTGGTTGTTATTCTGTCTCTCACTGTTCAAATAAACCTACCATTAAAATTATAAACTGATCATTTCTTTGTCAGTGGGCAAACGTACAAAATCAGCAGGGGATCAAATACTTTTTTCCCTCACTGTACCTTGAATGTAACTTGTATGTACCTTGAATGTAACTTGTATGTAACTTGTATGTAACTTGAATGTAACTTGTATGTAACTTGAATGTAACTTGTATGTAACTTGTATGTAACTTGTATGTAACCAATATTCTCTTTGTTCTTCTTCATTACAGACTGAATCAGGGACAGCAGCGGTGACAGGCGGACAGACTTCCCAACAAAATGTTATCAGAATCCTCTACCCAGTGATGTCATCAGAATCCTCTACCCAGTGATGTCATCAGAATCCTCTACCCAGTGATGTCATCAGAACCCTCTACCCAGTGATGTCATCAGAACCCTCTAACCAGTGATGTCATCAGAACCCTCTAACCAGTGGTGTCATCAGAACCCTCTACCCAGTGGTGTCATCAGAACCCTCTAACCAGTGATGTCATCAGAACCCTCTAACCAGTGGTGTCATCAGAACCTTTTACCCAGTGATGTCATCAGAACCCTCTAACCAGTGGTGTCATCAGAACCTTTTACCCAGTGAGCTCAAGGTCAAACCAAAGTCACGGGTGGAAAGGAGGAGTGAAAAAGTGAAAAAAATGAAGGATGTGAGATGAGATTTCATCCCCTTGTTCCCTGGCTATAACAAAGACCCAGAACACACCCATAGAGAGAGAGAAGGAGGGAGAAGAGAGAGCGAGAGAGAGACAGAGGGAGAAGAGAGAGAGAGAAAGAGGGAGAAGAGAGAGAGAGAGAGGGGAAGAGAGAGAGAGAGAAAGAGAGAGAGAGAGAGAGAGAGAGAGAGACAAAGAGAGAGAGACAGAGACAAAGAGAGAGAGAGAGAGAGAGAGAGAGAGAGAGAGAGAGAGAGAGAGAGAGAGAGAGAGAGAGAGAGAGAGAGAGAGAGAGAGAGAGAGAGAGAGAGAGAGAGAGAGAGAGAGAGAGAGAGAAGTAAACAGTAGAAGGAAAGAGAGGGAGAGAAGGAGGAGAACACACAAACCCATTCATGGCAGCAGAACCTGAGAGGTGTCTTTGAGATTGCCTGAAGGACCCTTCCTCCACCATGAGTGTCCCAGCTGGTCTCCAGAGTCTGTCTGTCAGCGGACGAGAGATGAAAAACAACAACAGCAACAAATCTCAGGTCCTGTTCCCCCCTCCTACTGGAGATGCTAACGCTAACCAGCTAGTGCTAATGGGGGAGGAGATGGTGGAGACCCCAGACGACCAGGCCTCCAGCCCTCTACCCCCCCTTGTGGCCCAGAGCGAAGCCCAGGACAAGCTTCTTATCTGGGGCACGGAGGAGCGATGTCTGGACCATGACATCCAGGAGTTTGAAATGCTAGAGTGTCGCGAGATACACACCTTCCATGGAGAGGGGGATGGAAAGAGAGTAGGAGAAGTGGAGGAGGATGATGGAGGAGAGGATTCTAAAGGAGGAGCAGATGAAGGACTGATGTCGATCTCTTCCAGCTCAACGGCCAGCTCTGTTTCTGTTCACAGGAACGATAACGATAGCAATGGGAGGGACAGAGGGATGGAGAGACAAAAAGAGGTAGAGACGGAGAAAAGGATGGAGAGTGAGAGAGAGGTGCTCCGTCGTAGCTCTCAGGACCTCAACTATAGCGGCCCTCGATCAGAAGGAGGTAAAGAGAGGGGAGGAGTAGGAGAGCAGAACAGGGGAAGAGGAAGTGACAGAGGAAGTCTTAAAGAAACAGTCTGTCTCTCTGTGTCCACACTGAGTAGCAGTCTGGACCCTATTGGACAACCGCTGACCTCTAACCCCAAGCCCACTACCGCTACCTCAGCCAAGAGACGGGCTCCCCCTGTTGGCCAGACCAGGAACTCCACAGCAGCGCCACAGTCTCAGGACACTCCTGACCTGGGAGGACTACAGTACCCGAGGTCACCTGACCAGCAAGTACATCATCAGTACCAGGAAACATCTAACCTGGAAGTAGAACTGTCGAGGGGTCAAAGTGGCCAAAGTGCGACAGAGGAGGAGGGGTCTAAACAGGATGTTGTCACTCAAAGACAGCACGTGAGGTGTTACCAGGGAAACAGCATTTTGTCCTCCTCAGATGGAGGGATAGGAGGAGGAGAGAAAGACAGAGTCCCCCCTCCTCCTCGCAGACAACAGCTCGTACGACCTCTCTGTCAGTTGGAACCAGGAAGAGGGAGGGGCTTATCTGAGCCAATCACAAGACGGCGCTCCTCCCCCTCTCCCTCCCAGTCTCCAGATGCAGGTCGTAAGGTCATGGACCCAGGTCACCACGGGGTCAACGGCAGACAAACACAAGAGACCCTAGAGGTCAAGAGTTCAATGGTCAACAGTAGCAATTACTCCCACCTTAACTCCCAACCCCATGACCAGCCAAGCTCCAGCCCCGGAGCTCCCCAGCCCAGCCAGGCCAGCCAGTCTGCCCAGAGAGAGGCTCGTTCCCTGGATAGACGTGGGAGCAGCGCAGGGCGTACCTCCAGCCTGGAGAGGAGACATCAGGACCAGTCTCAGATCAGATACCGTAGAGCTAACCGCTGTGGGTCTACCACCACCTCACACACCCACTCACACACACCCCCTCGCTCCCCACTCGGAACCCCGCAGGGATCGCCACGGAGACAAGAACAACAACAACAACAGCCGATGTCCCCTTCAAGGATCATTACAGGTTCAGCTAGGTACCCCCAGGGCTATGGCAGCAGTGGGCTTAGACCACCTCTCAAATCTAACCTTGCTTCTACAGGGATACCCACACCTCCTCTACACCACCAGGCCCCTAACCCCAGCCCCAGCCCCAGCCCCCCCAAGCCCAAAGGAGTGCGGCCCAAAATCATCACCTACATCCGGAAGGGTCCTCAACTCAAACCCCAGGCTTCAGACGGGCCTTACCAGGTCTCCTCCCTGCCCTCCAGGCTCTCTGCCTACACACATACACACTCCCCTATCACACACACATCCCAGAAACACTCCTCTAGCCCCAAAACACACACCAACACACACTCCCGCGGTGTAGAGTCCAGACACACACCGGTGCTGAGTGCCTCCAACCTCCTCTATGACAAATACAGACAGGAGATGCAGAAAAACCGTCTGTTCAACTCCGGTCTGATGGGAACAGGGATCCGACCCCATGGCCACACACACACCGTCCCCCCGACACACACACACTCTGGCTCTCACACACACACCCACACACACACCGGAGCCCACACCCACACTCACAGCCACACAGCCCCTCCGAAGCTGGGCAGCAAGGCTGAGAGCTTCTATGGACCACTGGTGGACAAGTACCTACCAGCAGAGGTAAGGAGGCGGAGAGGGAGGGGGAGAGGGAGGGAGAGAGGGAGAGAGGGAGGTAGAGAGGGAGGCAGAGAGGGAGGCAGAGAGGGAGGCAGAGAGGGAGGGAGAGAGGGAGGGAGAGGGAGGAGGAGAGGGAGGCAGAGAGGAGGGAGGGAGAGAGGGGAGGCAGAGAGGAGGCAGAGAGGGAGGCAGAGAGGGAGGCAGAGAGGGAGGCAGAGAGGGAGGCAGAGAGGGAGGCAGAGAGGGAGGGAGAGAGGGAGGGAGAGAGGGAGGCAGAGAGGGAGGGAGAGGGGAGGGAGGAGAGAGGGAGGAGAGGAGGGAGAGAGGGAGGCAGAGAGGGAGGCAGAGAGGGAGGGAGAGAGGGAGGCAGAGAGGGAGGCAGAGAGGGAGGGAGGCAGAGAGGGAGGCAGAGAGGGAGGGAGAGAGGGAGGCAGAGAGGGAGGGAGAGAGGGAGGCAGAGAGAAAAGGATTGTTGTGTTGTATCTTATTGTATTGTGGGTGTGGAGAAAGGGTTGGTGGAGGTATCTGCCTGGAGAGAGAGGGGGAGGGGGGGGGGGGTAGAGAGAGTTGGATCAGATGCTCCGCATGCTCTGCTCACACCTACTGTAGTGGTCCGAGCCTAAACCACACGTAAACAACACTGGACACTATGGAACACAAAGCCTTCACTATCTCATCCTGGAATATCCAAGGTCAGAGGTCATCTGCCTTTGGCCTAAAGAGCAGGAACCCAGACTTCACCAAAGAAATCAGAAATACAGACATTGTCATCCTACAGAAACATGGTATAGAGGAGATGGACCCACTGGTTGCCCTCTAGGTTACAGAGAGCTGGTAGTCCCATCCACCAAACTACCAGGTGTGAAACAGGGAAGGGACTCAGGAGGTATGCTAATTTGGTATAGAGCAGACCTAACCCACTCAAATTATCTCAACAGAGAAAAATGCCCTCCTGTGTGCTACCTATATCCCCCCATTAGAATCCCCATACTTTAATGAAGACAGCTTCTCCATCCTGGAGGTGGGAGATCAACCATTTCCAGGCCCAGGGACATGTACTAGTCTGTGGTGACCTAAATGCCAGAACTGGACAAGAACCTGACACTCTCAGCACACAGGGGGACAAACACCTACCTGGAGGTGACAGCATTCCCTCCCCCATATTCCCCCCTAGACACAACTACGACAACATAACCAACAAAAACGGGTCACGACTCCTGCAGCTCTGTCGCACGCTGGGTCTGTACATAGTCAATGGTAGGCTTAGAGGGGACTCCTATGGTAGGGACACCTATAGCTCATCTCTTGGCAGTAGTACTGTAGACTACTTTATCACTGACCTCAACCCAGAGTCTCTCAGAGCATTCACAGTCAGCCCACTGACACCCCTATCAGACCACAGCAAAATCACAGTCTACTTGAACAGAGCAATACTCAATCATGAGGCATCAAAGCCAAAGGAACTGAATAATATTAAGAAATGCTATAGATGGAAGGAAAGTAGTGTTGAAACCTACCAAAAAACAATTAGGCAACAACAAATTCAATCCCTTTTAGACAACTTCCTGGACAAAACGTTCCACTGTAATAGTGAAGGTGTAAACTTGGCAGTAGAAAACCTGAACAGTATATTTGACCTTTCAGCTTCCCTATCAAATCTAAAAATGCCAAGCAGAAAACCTAAGAAAATTAACAACAATGACAAATGGTTTGATGAAGAATGCAAAAACCTAAGAAAGAAATTGAGAAACCTATCCAACCAAAAACATAGAGACCCAGAAAACCTGAGCCTACGCCTTCACTATGGTGAATCACTAAAACAATACAGAAATACACTACGGAAAAAGAAGGAACAGCACGTCAGAAATCAGCTCAATGTAATTGAAGAATCCATAGAATCTAACCACTTCTGGGAAAATTGGAAAACACTAAACAAACAACAACACAAAAAGTTATCTATCCAAAATGGAGATGTATGGATAAACCACTTCTCCAATCTTTTTGGCCCTATAACAAAGAACAAACAGCAAAAACATATATATAATCAAATACAAATCTTAGAATCAACTATTAAAGGCTACCAGAACCGACTGGATTCTCCAATTACATTGAATGAACTACAGGACACAATACAAACCCTCCAACCCAAAAAGGCCTGTGGTGTTGATGGTATCCTCAATGAAATGATAAAATATACAGACCACAAATTCCAATTGGCTATACTTAAACTCTTTAACATCATCCTTAGCTCTGGCATCTTCCCCAATATTTGGAACGAAGGACTGATCACCCCAATCCACAAAATTGGAGGCTAATTTGACCCCAATAACTATCGTGGGATATGCATCAACAGCATCTTTGGGAAAATCCTCTGCCTTATCATTAACAGCAGACTCGTACATTTCTTCAGTGAAAACAATGTACTGAGCAAATGTCAAATTTGCTTTTTACCAAATTACCGTACGACAGAACACATATTCACCCTGCACACACTAAGCCATCAAAAGGAACATAACATTTGACATACCAATTAGGATCTGGCAAAAAATACTTGAATTAGTTATAGAACCCATTGCACTTTATGGTTGTGAGGTCTGGGGTCCGCTCACCAACCAAGAATTCACAAAATGGGACAAACACCAAATTGAGACTCTGCATGCAGAATTCTGCAACATTATCCTCCGTATACAAATAATGCATGCAGAGCAGAATTAGGCCGATACCAGCTAATTATTAAAATCCAGAAAATAGCCGTTAAATTCTACAACCACCTAAAAGGAAGAGATTCCTTTTAACATAACCTTCCATAACAAAGCCATCACCTACAGAGAGATGAATCTGGAAAATAGTTCCCTAAGCAAGCTGGTCCTGGGGCTCTGTTCACAAACACAAACAGACCCCACAGAGCCACAGGATAGCCACACAATTAGACCCAGCCAAATCATGAGAAACCAAAAAGATAATTACTTGACAAATTGGAAAGAATTGACAAAAAAACAGAGCAAACTAGAATGCTATTTGGCTCTAACCAGAGAGTACACAGTGGCAGAATACCTGACCACTGTGACTGACCCAAAATTAAGGACTATGTATAGACTCAGTGAGTATAGCCTTGCTATTGAGTAAGGCCGCCGTAGGCAGACCTGGCTCTCAAGAGAAGACAGGCTATGTGCACACTTCCCACAAAATGAGGTGGAAACTGAGCTGCACTTCCTAACTTCCTGCCAAATGAATGACTATATTAGAGACACATATTTCCCTGAGACACACAAAGAATTAGAAAACAAACCCAATTTTGATAAACTCCCTTATCTATTGGGTGAAATACCACAGTGTGCCATCACAGCAGCAAGATTTGTGACCTGTTGCCACAAGAAAAGGGCAACCAGTGAAGAACAAACACCATTGTAAATACAACCCATATTTATGTTTATTTATTTTCCCATTTGTACTTTAACTATTTGCACATCATTATAACACTTTATATATATATATATATATATATATATATACATAATATTACATTATAATGTCTTTATTATTTTGGAACTTCTGAGTGTAATGTTTACTGTTAATATTTATTTTACTTGCTTTGGCAATGTTAACATACGATTACCATGCCAATAAAATTGAAATTGAAAATTGAATTGAGAGAGAAAGTGGAGGTATCTGCTGTAGAGAGAGAGAGAGAGAGAGAGAGAGAGAGAGAGAGAGAGATTTAAAACACTTTTCAGATTTATTTGACATTTTTTATCAAAAACATTCTCTGAATTTGAATGTTATTTAAAAACACTAGCATATGTTCTGGGAATTTTCCCGGTTTACTGGGATTGCACTAAATAGGGAGCATGCCATTTGGTACTCGTGCTAAAATGTATTCTCCACAGGAGCCCTATACATCATTTAACATCCTCTTCAGAGGTTTCTGTAGTTTACTGTAGCCTAACTCACCACAGCTGGAAAGAGCTTACCTTCCATTTCATTCTCATTTTTTCAGATGGGCAGAAATGCGGGCAGCCTTGGCCGCGAGGAACCCTCAGGCCCCAGGATGGCGACCCAGGCGGCTCAAGCTGGCGGCAGTGGCAGTCTGCTCCGCTCTGGCATAGGGCTGCGCCCGCAACTGGGTCTGGGAGCAACCCCGGGGTCTGTCGTTGTCACAGCAACCAAGAACCGGATGATGGTTCAGGGTCGGAGGACAGCGTTGGATTCCAGTCAACCAGTGCAGGTCGTAGCCCAGCGACCAATCAGAATGGACAGGACAACACAGGTGAGAGGAGAAACGATTACGCTTACAGTGTTACAGTTTGCGAGCCAACATGTTACTAGCAACAATTTCAGTTCGACGATTTGAATGATTCCAAAATGTTACGGTGAAACGTCAAACAACACATTTTAGCGGCAATAATCACATTACAGGTAACTGCCAAAATAAAGGAACACCAACATAGTGTCTTAATAGGTTGTGGGCCACCACGAGAACAGCTTCAATGCGCCTTGGCGTAGGTTCTAGAAGTGTCTGGAACTCTACTGGAGGACTGCGTCACCACAAGAAATTCCACCATTTGGTGTTTTTGTTGACGGTGGTGGAATACGCCGTCTCAGGCGCCGCTCCAGAATCTCCCATAAGTGTTCAATTGGGTTGAGATCTGGCGACTGAGACAGCCATGGCACATGGTGAAACATCGGCAAGTTCAGCAGTCTTCGTCACTGAAGCTCCTGCCAAATATGCCCAAACAATCACCCCTCTTTCAAAGTCACTGAGATCTCTTCTTCTAGCCATGGTACCCAATAATGGGCAAGCTGGGCCTGCCCAGCATATTTATACATGACCCTAAGCATGATGGGGACGAGGAACCAGGAACCAGCAACCACCTGTGATGGGGACGAGGAACCAGGAACCAGGAACCACATGATGGGGACCAGGAACCAGGAACCAGGAACCAGGAACCAGGAACCAGGAACCACATGATGGGGACCAGGAACCAGGAACCAGGAACCACATGATGGGGACCAGGTACCGGAACCAGGGACCAGGAACCACATGATGGGGACCAGGAACCAGGGACCAGGAACTACATGATGGGGACCAGGAACCAGGGACCAGGAACCAGGGACCAGGAACTACATGATGGGGACCAGGAACCTGGTGTAGAAGCACCTGCATACTTTGTATCCCTCATTTGCAAAAGTGTTTCCTTTATTTTGGTAGTTACCTGTACATGCAATAAAAAGCCTACGTGGCCACATGATTATTATTAACCCCAAACAGACACTTACATTAGCTACACTACCTTCTCAGACTGTTAGCTAACGTTAGCGAACTACAGTACATTAGCTGCACTACCTTCTCAGACTGTTAGCTTAACGTTAGCGAACTACAGTACATTAGCTGCACTACCTTCTCAGACTGTTAGCTAACGTTAGCGAACTACAGTACATTAGCTGCACTACCTTCTCAGACTGTTAGCTAACGTTGCGAACTACAGTACATTAGCTGCACTACCTTCTCAGACTGTTAGCTAACGTTAGCGAACTACAGCTACATTAGCTGCACTACCTTCTCAGACTGTTAGCTAACGTTAGCGAACTACAGTACATTAGCTGCACTACCTTCTCAGACTGTTAGCTAACGTTAGCGAGCTACAGTACATTAGCTGCACTACCTTCTCAGACTGTTAGCTAACGTTAGCAAACTACAGTACATTAGCTGCACTACCTTCTCAGACTGTTAGCTAACGTTAGCGAACTACAGTACATTAGCTGCACTACCTTCTCAGACTGTTAGCTAACGTTAGCGAACTACAGTACATTAGCTGCACTACCTTCTCAGACTGTTAGCTAACGTTAGCGAACTACAGTACATTAGCAGCACTACCTTCTCAGACTGTTAGCTAACGTTAGCGAACTACAGTACATTAGCTGCACTACCTTCTCAGACTGTTAGCTAACGTTAGCGAACTACAGTACATTAGCTGCACTACCTTCTCAGACTGTTAGCTAACGTTAGCAAACTACAGTACATTAGCTGCACTACCTTCTCAGACTGTTAGCTAACGTTAGCGAACTACAGTACATTAGCTGCACTACCTTCTCAGACTGTTAGCTAACGTTAGCGAACTACAGTATATTAGCTGCACTACCTTCTCAGACTGTTAGCTAACGTTAGCAAACTATTTCCCTTGTTCAATGCACCTCAGGTCTTTAGTTTATTCCCCTCCTCCTCTCCTCCTCTCCTCCCCCCTCCCCTCTCCTCCTCTTCTCCTCTCCTCTCCTCCTCTTCTCCCCCTCCCCTCTCCTCTCTCCTCCTCTCCTCTCCTCTCCTCTCCTCTCTCCCTCCCTCTCTCCTCTCTCCTCTCCTCCTCTCCTCTCCCTCTCCTCCTCTCCTCTCCCTCTCCCCCTCCTCCTCTCCTCCCCCCTCTCCCTCCGCCTCTCATTCCCTCTTCTTCCTCTCCTCCTCTCCTCCTCTCCTCCCCTCTCCTCCCCTCTCCTCCTCTCCTCCCCCTCCCCTCTCCACCTCTCCTCCCCTCTCCTCCCCCCTCCCCTCTCCTCCTCTCTTCCTCTCCTCCCCCCCTCCCCTCTCCTCCCCCTCCCCTCTCCTCCCACCTCCCCTCTCCTCCTCTCCTGGCCTACCATTGGCTGGATGTGTTGTCTTTTTTATATGTATCTATAAGCCATTTAATAAACTGTAACAGACTAACATTGGAATTGGAGTTGATTCCAAGGCAAAGATATTCCTGATACACCCCCAAACCTATAGCGCTTCCGCCCAGCTAGATTAGCTTAGATTTACCATTGCGTTAAGTTTGTTTTAACCTCTTAAGCTGACAGTCCCCAAAATATCTATATGTTTACATTATTTATTTTATTTATTTCCCACTGTTTTAAAATTCAGAAGACAGCCATCTAGACCTTCCTAGGACGATGTCAGTGTACTCTGTCGAATAAACGTGTATTTGCATCCCTCTGGTGGTCGGCTGCATTGTTACATCAAATGATTTCACTTCCCTGCAACGTTACGTCAAAGGGGCGGTCCTTAGAAAAACATTTATCCAGCACGACTGCTTCATGGTGTGATGAGTGTGATAGAAGGAGTCAGGCGTAGAGGGTAATCACAGAATGCATAGTTTATTCCGTGCGTACACACATAACGCTAGATAGTGACAAACGAAACAGGCACAGGGGAAATATCTACCCTGGCAATACAAGGTAACGGTAGCTCAACAATAACAGGCACAGGGGAAACTATCTACCCGGCAATAACAAGGTACGAGTAGCTCCACCGAGCTACACTACTCTCACAAATAAACAATCACCCACAAGGACAAGGGGGCAGAGGGAACACTTATACACAGACTAATGAGGGGATAAGAACCAGTTGTGTGTGATTGACAAGACAAGACAAATGGAATGATGAATAATGGAGCAGCAGCGGCTAGTAAGCCGGTGACGGCACGAATGCCGAAAGCCTGCCCGAACATGGAGGGGAGGCAGCCTCGCGGAAGTCGTGACATGGCACAGACATGGCAAAGCAATCGTTGAATTTTTTCTCGAGCAGAGGCGGATCTAAATATATAATTTAATCAATTTTAGAATAAGGCTTTAACGTAACACAATGTGGAAAAAGTCAAGGGGTCTGAATTCTTTCCGAAGGCACTGTATAAACACTCTAAATAGGGTTTGATTTAGGCTTTATTATAGAACCGGGACGAGAACTGAGGACCACGATCGGAGACCATGTCCACCGGAAGTCCATGGATCCGGAAGACGAGCTGAGCCGTTTCCTTGGCTGAGGGTAACTTGGGAAGGGGAATGAAATGGGCGGCTTTGGAAAACCTATCCACCACCCGTGACTGATAGTGGCGTTGCCATCTGAAGGAGGGAGACCCGTGACGAAGTCCAGGGATATATGGGATCAGGGGCGGTGAGGAATGGGAAGAGGTTGAAGGAGGGCCAGCCGGAGCTTGCCGCAGAGTTTTGTTCTGAGCAAACACGGTGCAGGCGGCGGCGAATGTGGAGACGTCAGGAACCAAGGTGGGCCACCAAAAACGTAGTCGTACAAAAACCAGGGTCCGACGGGAGCAAGATTGGCAGGCTAGTCGGGAGGAATGAGCCCATTCCAGAACCGGGAACGGGCAGAGTCTGGGACAAACATCCGGTTAACCAGGCCCTTCAGGGTCTGGCTGGGAACACTGCACCTCACGGACCTGGTTCTCTATACCCCAGATGAGTGCAGCCACGAGACAAGAGGTAGGGAGGATGGTCTCGAGGTCCGATGGTGTAGCAGCGGGGCTATAGAGGCGTGAACGCGCATCCGGCTTCACATTCTTGGACCCCGGGCGGTAGGAGATGGTGAAGTTGAACCCGAGTGAATAGCAGGGCCCATCGAGCTTGCCTGGAGTTGAGGCGCTTGGCGGTGCGGAGATATTCCAGGTTCTTTTGATCCGTCCACACTATGAAAGGGTGTTCCGCCTCCTCTAACCAGTGCCTCCACTCCTCCAACGCCATCTTCACCGCGAGTAGTTCTCGGTTACCCACGTCGTAATTCCTTTGAGTGGTGTTAAGACGATGGGACGATGGGAGAGGAAAGCGCAGGGATGTAGCTTTTGGTCTTGGGCCGAATGCTGGGACAGGACAGACCCCACTCCAACGTCCAAGGCATCGCCCTCCACCACCAACTGCCGGGACGGATCCGGATGGATTAGGATGGGGGCGGTCGTGAATCGGTGCTTGAGGTCCAAGAACGCCCGGTCTGCAGCTGGAGACCATGTGAACGGGACCTTGGGAGAGGTGTGCTGAAAGGGGGGAAGCCAGGGTGCTGTAACTCCCGGATGAACCGGCGGTAGAAATTGGCGAATCCCAAGAAGCGTTGCAGCTGCACTCTGGAGGTGGGTTGAGGCCATTCCACCACCGCTCTCACCCTTTCAGGATCCATCTGTATATTGCCAGCAGCTATGATGTATCCAAGGAAGGAGATGGTGGAGCGTGGAATTCACATTTCTCCGCTTTGACGAACAGCTGGTTCTCCAGAAGACGCTGGAGGACTTGTCAGACATGGAGGGGCGACGTGTTCTTGAGCCGAGCAGGAAAAACAAGAATGTCATTGAGGTAGACGAACATGAACCGATTCAACATGTCATGGAGAACATCGTTAACCAGGGCCTGGAACACGGCAGGAGCGTTGGTCAGTCCGAATGGCATCACCAGGTATTCGTAGTGCACGCTAGCCGTGTTAAAGGCGGTCTTCCACTCGTCCCCTTCCCGTCTCTGTACCAGATGGTAGGCATTCCGGAGTTCCAACTTGGAAAAGATGGTAGCCCCCTGGAGAGGCTCAAAAGCCGAGGCGATGAGTGGGAGCGGGTAACGGTTTTCAACCGTGATGTCATTCAGGCCCTGTTAGTCAATACACAGACGCAGGGCTTTGTCCTTATTCTCCTTATTCTCCACAAAGAAGAACCCTGCGCCGGCGGGGGAGGCAGAAGGACGGATACACCAGGCAATGAGCGTGGCAGAACGGGCTCCAACCTTTGATCGAACCACCGGTCCAGTCCACAAGGGGATTGTGTCTCTCGAGCCATGAAAATCCCATCACAACGGGTACCTGAGGGGATTCGATAAGTAGAAACTGGATCGACTCGCTGTAGTTGCCTGACACTCGCAGGTTGATAGTCAATGAGTACCGGGAGAGATTTGGACCAGTCACCCCACAGCAGGATGGCATGGAGAGGGGTATAAGTAAGAGGATACTGGACATTCTCCGTAATGCCCACCAAAGTACACATACCTCCTGATGAACCGGGTCTTTTTACAGGACAGGTAGAAATGTAATGACCTGTAGTCCCGCAATACAGACAGCTCTTGGTGTTCAGTCTGTGTAACCGTTCGGCAGGAGACAATCTAGCTCTGCCAAGTTGCATAGGCTCCGGAGGAGACGAGTCGGCAACTCTCTGTGATTTCCGAGAGAACTCGGGTGACATCGGATTCACTCGGAAGTGTAGACTTTTCCGGGATTCCTCGGAGGCGAGGTGGAAATCCAGGACGAGCGAGGGTGACAGGGAACAGACTCCCTCTCCCTCCTATGTTCCCGTAGCCGCCCATCGATCTGGATGGTCAAGGCTATGAGGGAGTCGAGGTCCATGGGCAGATCCCGGGCTGCGAGCTCGTCTTTAATCACCTCCGATAATCTGTGAAAAACGTGTCGAACAGGGCTTCCGGGTTCCAGGCACTCTCAGCCGCCAACATGCGAAAATCCACCGCATAGTCTGCCACACTATCGGGGGTCTTGACGTAGTTGGAGCAGCTGACGAGCAGCCTCTCCCCGGACAATGGAGAATCGAACACTTTTCGTACCTCAGCCACAAACTCCTCCAGACTGAGGCAAACGGTGGACTGTTGCTCCCACACCGCTGTAGCCCAGGCAAGTGCCCTCCCGGACATCAGCGGTACGCCATCCTCGAGCGGTCTGAGGGGAACGAAGAAGGCTGCAGCTCGAAGATGAGGGAGCACTCGGATAGAAAATCTCGGCAGGTTCCAGAAATTCCAGCGCGGCACTCCGGAGGAGTTAAGCGAGGTGTTTGGGACACCGGGGTAGGCTGGGAAGAAGTGTGCCGCTGGTGGCGGGGCTGCTGAGAGTCAGTGGAATTACGGTAGTGGCTTGCAGCCTAATAGATCATCTGTGGACTTGCTCCAGCACCGTATGGAAAGCACGGTCGTGGCGTTCCGCCAAAGTCTGGAATCCTTCCATAAGGTTGTGAAGTAACTTCTCGTGTCTTCCAATGGTGGCTCCGTGGGAGGAGACGGCGTCACGGAGCTAGTCCGAGTCTGCTGGTTCAGTCATGGCCGGTTCGTACTATCAAGGCTCAGGCTAAGACCCGGATGCAGACACGGGAGGCAGATGGTACGAGTCTCAGAGTTTATTACAATACAAGGGGCAGGCAAAAAGGTAAGTCAAGGCAGGCAAAGAGTCGTAATCCAAAACAGAGTCATGCAGGAAAAGGACGGCAGGCAGGATCAGGGTCAGGACAGGCAGAAAGGTCAGAACTGGGAAGACTAGAAAAAGCTAAAACTAGCGCACAGGAAACATGGGAACACGCTGGTTGGACTTGACGGGACAAGATGAACTGGCAACAGACAAACAGAAAACACTGGTATAAATACACAGGGGATAATGGGGACATATGGGAGACACCTGCTGGGGGGTGGAGACAATCACAAAGACAGGTGAAAACAGATCAGGGCGTGACAGTGGACACTACATCACCACACTGCCTCTCTTGCTCTTGGTCCTCATCTTTGGAAGTCACCTTGATTCAGCACCTGTGTGTTTTATCAGTTTCTTTATGAATACATTCATTGAACTCCATGACAGCAGCTAAAGCAAGGGGCTATAGCAGCACACAAGTAGACGACAAGTGCATGCTGGGAGCGGGCATGCCCTGAGCTCGTGAAGCGCTACTGGAGCGAAATTGGAGCGGGCAAGAAGGCCGATGCTCCAGCCTTTGGGAATCTTGCTCCACTCTCCAGTCAAATTGGGAATGCTCCACTCCCTGCTCCGCACCAGCTCCACTCCCCGCTCCGCACCAGCTCCACTCCCCGCTCCGCACCAGCTCCACTCCCCGCTCCGCACCAGCTCCACTCCCCGCTCCGCACCAGCTCCACTACCCGCTCCGCACCAGCTCAGCTCACATACTCTGGCTCATAGCGTCAAAATGGAGTCCTTTACATAGTCCTTCTCCCCTTGTCTATAGGAGGGAAACACACTGTTTAAATGACCCAAATGTTGATTGAGACGTTCACAAATGTAACAGATTTTGACTACCACTAATGTCATGATGCTGTATGTAAGGAAGGTGAAATATATTGGGTAGATGTTCCTAAAACAGATTATAACTATATATGGGCATACAGTGGCTTGCGGAAGTATTCACCCCCCTTGGCATTTTTCCTATTTTGTTGCCTTACAACCTGGAATTAAAATGGATTTTTGGGGGGTTTGTATCATTTGATTTACACAACATGCCTACCGCTTTTGAAGATGCAAAAACAATTTTTGGGTGAAACAAACAAGAAATAAGACTTGAGCGTGCATAATTATTCACCCCCCCCAAAGTCAATACTTTGTAGAGCCACCTTTTGTAGCAATTACAGCTGCAAGTCTCTTGGGGTATGTCTCTATAAGCTTGGCACATCTAGCCACTGGGATATTTTCCCATTCTTCAAGGCAAAACTGCTCCAGTTGCTTCAAGTTGGATGGGTTCCGCTGGTGTACAGCAATCTTTAAGTCATACCACAGATTCTCAATTGGATTAAGGGCTTTGACTAGGCCATTCCAAGACATTTAAATGTTTCCCCTTAAACCACTCGAGTGGTTAGCAGTATGCGTAGGGTCATTGTCCTGCTGGAAGGTGAACCTCTGAATTTCCCTGTATTTAGCGCCATCCATCATTCCTTCAATTCTGACCAGTTTCCCAGTCCCTGCCGATGAAAAAACATCCCCACAGCATGATGCTGCCACCACCATGCTTCACTGTGGGGATGGTGTTCTCGGGGTGATGAGAGGTGTTGGGTTTGCACCAGGCATAGCGTTTTCCTTGATGGCCAAAAAAGCTCAATTTTAGTCTCATCTGACCAGAGTACCTCCCACATGCCTTTTGGCGAACACCAATGTGTTTGCTTATTTTTTTAGTGTAAGCAATGGCTTTTTTCTGGCCACTCTTCTGTAAAGCCCAGCTCTGTGGAGTGTATGGCTTAAAGTGGTCCCATGGACAGATACTCCAATCTCCGATGTGGAGATTTGCAGCTCCTTCAGGGTTATCTTTGGTCTCTTTGTTGCCTCTCTGATTAATGCCCTCCTTGCCTGGTCCGTCAGTTTTGGTGGGCGGCCCTCTCTTGACAGGTTTGTTGTGGTGCCATATTCTTTAAAAAAAAATTTATAATGGATTTAATGGTGCTCTGTGGGATGTTCAAAGTTTCAGATTTTTTTTTTATAACCCAACCCTGATCTGTACTTCTCCACAACTTTGTCCCTGACCTGTTTGGAGAGCTTCTTGGTCTTCATGGTGCCGCTTGCTTGGTGGTGCCCCTTGCTTAGTGGTGTTGCAGACTCTGGGGCCTTTCAGAACAGGTGTATATATACTGAGATCATGTGACAGATCATGTGACACTTAGATTGCACACAAGTGGACTTTATTTAACTAATTATGTGACTTCTGAAGGTAATTGGTTGCACCAGATCTTATGTTTACACGTGTATAGATGCGCTTATGGCACAAACTGTTTAAAAACAATCCTGTAATTTTATAGTAAGTTACCATCTACTGAGTTGCGGTAAAAACAGTGGAAACAAATGTTTATGTATTTCTACAGCTGAACTGTATTTTGTCAGTAATTATACAACAAACTGTATTCAGGAAGTACACAGAAATTCAAATTCAATTAGGAATTGTCTTTACTTTCTGAATTGACTGGAACTTAACTCAACATTGGGACACAAACCACACCTGGGATTTGAACTCACGACCTCTTAGATGACAGCAACCTGAATGTCTTGCTTCGCCACCAGGTCTATGAATGCGATCGGCCACAGATTTATTGGCAAGAATACATTTCTGCACTTTGCTAAAAACTTCCCGGAATCAAGTCATTAATTGTGTAGCTCAGGGACACTTGACGTAAAAGGCCTAGATTCAATCAGATCAAGCGTAAACATGCGATAGCCGACACGCGCATAGCTGGTGTTTCGGCGGTGTCGGAGGTGAAACGCGTGCGTTAGAGCTGTCGAATCGGTGAGCGTGTGGTCATTGCTACTCGCGTTAAAGTTCAGAACGAGAAAGAGTAGGCTATATATACTGAACAAAAAAATATACGCAACGTGCAACAATTTCAATGATTTTACAGAGTTACAGTTCATATAAGGAAATCAGTCAATTGAAATAAATGCATTAGGCCTTAATCTATGGATTTCACTTTGGAGCCAGGCCCAGCCAATCAGAATGAGTTTTTCCCCACAAAGGGCTTTATTAAAGATATAAATACTCCTCAGTTTCATCAGCTGTCTGGGTGGCTGGTCTCAGACAATCCCACAGGTGAAGAAGCCGGATGTGGAAGTCCTTGGCTGGCGTGGTTACAAGTGGTCTGCGGTTGTGAGGCCGGTTGGACGTACTGCCAAATTCTCTAAAACAACGTTGGAGGCGGCTTATGGTAGACAAATGAATATTGAATTCTCTGGCAACAGCTCTGGTGGACATTCCTGCAGCCAACATGTCAATTGCACGCTCCCTCAAAACTTGAGACATCTGTGGCACTGAGTTGTGTGACAAAATGGCACATTTTAGAGTGGCCTTTTATTGTCCCCAGCACAAGGTGCACCTGTGTAATGATTTTGCTATTTAATCAGCTTCTTGATATGCCACACCTTGTCAAAGGATACATGCTCACTAACAGGGATGTAAACAAATTTGTGCACATAATTTGAGAGAAATAAGCTTTTTGTGCATATGGAACATTTTTTATTTCAGCTCATTAAACATGGGACCAACACTTTACATGTTGCGTTTATATTTTTGTTCAGTGTAGAAATAATGACACTCAAATTGAAAATCATTAAAGAAAATAAAGTGGATTTCAATCAGTCTTATCGAGGTGTAGATCACATTCGAACTTTGAAACAAGGCTGCATGGGACTTCTCTTAATGCAGCTCTGTGCAGCCAATGCAATTTCCGCTTCAGGATAGAGAGGAGAGACTCTTGTGGATTTGTAACACAGTTCCACCTCCAACACCGACATAAAAGGCGCAGCAAGGTCAAACTTACATCTGCAGCATTTACAGTGATACAGCCTCTGCAGAAGCCAGGGCATTAATACTTCTTGCTCTTTGCAGTGCACATTAACTGCGATGACATTCCCTCTCATGGGAGACCAAAAATAGCTTTAAGCCACGCCTCCAATAAGCCACGCCTGCAATCTTTTGATAGGCTGCCGCTGCTATAGTATGTTGTCAAGGTCACAAGGCACATTAGAGGTTATTTATACAATAACGTACTGACAAATAGTTTCTGTAATAGTTCAAATACCTGGAACGGGGAGGAGAGGTTTGAGAACCAGTGCTGCAGACCAAACATTACTACTCTACAGCAAGGCACACACTGCACGTATACGCACACACACACACACACACACACACACACACACACACACACACACACACACACACACACACACACACACACAAACACACAAAATGGTTATTCGGCTGTCCCCATAGAATAACCCTTTTTGGTTCCAGGTAGAACTCTTTTGGGTTCCATGGAACCAAAAAGGTAGTACCTGGAACCAAAAATGGTTCTTCAAAGGGTTCTCCTATGGGGACAGCCGAAGAACCCTTTCAGGTTCTAGATAGCACCTTTTTTTCTAAGATTGTAAACACACACACAGCACGTGTAAACACACACACACTGCATGTGTAAACACACACACACTGCACGTGTACACTGATTGTACAAAACATTAGCAACACCTGCTCTTCCCATGACATAGACTGACCAGGTGTATCCAGGTGAAGGCTATGATCCCTTATTGATGTCACTTGTCAATTAGTGTAGATGAAGGGGAGTAGAGAGGGTAAAGAATGCTTTTTTAAGCCTTGAGACAAGTGAGATATGGATTGTGTATGTGTGCCATTCAGAGGGTGAATGGGTAAGACAAAATATTTAAGTGCCTTTGAACAGGGTATGGTAGTAGGTGCCAGGTACACCGGTTTGTGTCAAGAATTACAACGCTGCTGGGTTTTTGACGCTCAACAGTTTCCCGTGTGTATCTGTTAATGATAATGCAGAGGATTTTCCCAAGGTTGCATATCCCACGGTAGTTATTGGGGTCAAATTTTGGGGAAGATGCCAAAGCAAAGGATGATGTTAAAGAGTTTTAAGTATAGCCAATTGGAATTTGTGGTCTGTATATTTTATCATTTCATTTAGGATACCATCAACACCACAGGCCTTTTTGGGTTGGAGGGTTTGTATTTTGTCCTGTAGTTCATTCAATGTAATTGGAGAATCCAGTGGGTTCTGGTAGTCTTTAATAGTTGATTCTAAGATTTGCATTTGATCATTTATATGTTTTTGCTGTTTGTTCTTTGTTATAGGGCCAAAAAGATAGGAGAAGTGGTTTACCCATACATCTCCATTTTGGATAGATAACTCTTTGTGTTGTTGTTTGTTTAGTGTTTTCCAATTTTCCCAGAAGTGGTTAGATTTTATGGATTCTTAAATTACCTTGAGCTGATTTCTGACATGCTGTTCCTTCTTTTTCCGTAGTGTATTTCTGTATTGTTTTAGTGATTCACCATAGTGAAGGCGTAAACTCAGGTTTTCTGGGTCTCTATGTTTTTGGTTGGATAGGTTTCTCAATTTCTTTCTTAGGCATTCTTCATCAAACCATTTGTCATTGTTGTTAATTTTCTTTGGTTTTCTGCTTGGCATTTTTAGATTTGATAGGGAAGCTGAAAGGTCAAATATACTGTTTAGGTTTTCTACAAATTGAATTTGTTGTTGCCTAATTGTTTTTTGGTAGGTTTCAACACTGCTTTCCTTCCATCTATAGCATTTCTTAATATTATTCAGTTCCTTTGGCTTTGATGCCTCATGATTGAGTATTGCTCTGTTCAAGTAGACTGTGATTTTGCTGTGGTCTGATAGGGGTGTCAGTGGGCTGACTGTGAATGCTCTGAGAGACTCTGGGTTGAGGTCAGTGATAAAGTAGTCTACAGTACTACTGCCAAGAGATGAGCTATAGGTGTACCTACCATAGGAGTCCCCTCAAAGCCTACCATTGACTATGTACAGACCTAGCGTGCGACAGAGCTGCAGGAGTTGTGACCCGTTTTTGTTGGTTATGTTGTCGTAGTTGTGCCTAGGGGGCATATGGGGAGGGGAATGCTGTCACCTCCAGGTAGGTGTTTGTCCCCCTGTGTGCTGAGGGTGTCAGGTTCTTGTCCAGTTCTGGCATTTAGGTCGCCACAGACTATTACATGTCCCTGGGTCTGGAAATGATTGATCTCCCCCTCTAGGACGGAGAAGCTGTCATCGTTAATGTGTGCTGACGGTGTTCTGGTTTTCTGGGTCTCTGTCTCTCTCTGTATACAGTAGTGTTATCATGTGGCTGGTTCCTAATCCTCTCTCTCTGTGTCTCTGTCTCTCTCTCTTTGTCTCTGTCTCTCTCTCTGTCTCTCTCTCTGTCTCTCTCTCTCTCTCTCTCTCTCTCTCTCTCTCTCTTTCTCTCTCTGTCTCTGTCTCTCTCTCTCTCTCTTTGTCTCTGTCTCTCTCTCTCTCTCTCTCTCTCTCTCTCTCTCTCTGTCTCTTTCTCTATATGTCTCTCTCTCTCTTTCTCTCTCTGTATACAGTAGTGTTATCATTCAATTTCAATTTCAATTTAAGGGCTTTATTGGCATGGGAAACGTATGTTAACATTGTCAAAGCAAGTGAAGTAGATAGTAAGCAAAAGTGAAATAAACAATAAATATTAACAGTAAAAATTACACTCAGAAGTTCCAAAAGAATAAAGACATTTCAAATGTCATATTATGTCTATATACAGTGTTGTAACAATGTGCAAATAGTTAAAGTACAAATGGGAAAATAAATAAACATAAATATGGGTTGTATTTACAATGGTGTTTGTTCTTCACTGGTTGCCCGCTTTTCTTGTGGCAACAGGTCACAAATCTTGTAGCTGTGATGGCACACTGTGGTTTTTCACCCAGTAGATAAGGGAGTTTATCAAAATTGGGTTAGTTTTCTAATTCTTTGTGGATCTGTGTAATCTGAGGGAAACATGTGTCTCTAATATGGTCATACATTTGGCAGGAGGTTAGGAAGTGCAGCTCAGTTTCCACCTCATGATTTGGTTGGGTCTAATTGTGTTGTTGTTGTTGACCTGTGGCTCTGTGGGGTCTGTTTGTGTCTGTGAACAGAGCCCCAGGACCAGCTTGCTTAGGGGACTCTTCTCCAAGTTAATCTCTCTGTAGGTGATGGCTTTGTTATGGAAGGTTTGGGAATCGCCTCCTTTTAAGCGGTTATAGAATTTAACGGCTCTTTTCTGGATTTTGATAATTAGCAGGTATCGGCCTAATTCTGCTCTGCATGCATTATTTGGTGTTTTTCGTTGTACACAGAGGATATTTTTTGCAGAATTCTGCACGCAGAGTCTCAATTTGTTGTTTGTCCCATTTTGTGAATTCTTGGTTGGTGAGCGGACCCCAGACCTCACAACCATAAAGGGCAATGGGTTTCTTTCTCTCTCTCTCTCTGTCTCTTTCTCTCTCTCTCTCTCTCTCTCTCTCTCTCTCTCTCTCTCTCTCTCTCTCTCTCTCTCTCTCTCTCTCTATCTCTGTATACAGTAGTGTTATCATGTGGCTGGTTCCTAATCCTCTCTCTCTCTCTCTCTCTCTCTCTCTCTCTCTCTCTCTCTCTCTCTCTCTCTCTCTCTCTCTCTGTATACAGTAGTGTTATCATGTGGTAATACAAATATACAGTTCCTTCAGAAAGTATTCGCACCCCTTGACAAATGTTGATGTGTTACAGCCTGAATTTAAAATTGATTACATTGAGATTGTGTGTCATTGGCCTACGCACAATACCCCATAATGTCAAAGTGGAATTCTGTTTTTAGGAATTTTTACAAATTAATAAAAAATGAAAAGCTGAAATGTCTTGAGTCAATAATTATTCAACCCCTTTGTTATGGCAAGCCTAAATAAGTTCAAGAGTAAAGATTTGCTTAACAAGTCACACAAGTTGCATTGACTCACTCTCTGTGCAATAATAGTGCTTAACATGATTTTTTTATTACTACCTCATCTCTGTACCCCACACATACAATTATCTGTAAGGTCCCTCAGTCGAGCAGTGAATTTCAAACACAGATTCAACCACAAAGACCTGGGAGGTTTTTCCAATGCCTCACAAAGAAAGGCATCTATTGGTAAATGAAGCAGACATTGAATATACCTTTGAGCAAGGTGAAGTTATCAATTACACTTTGGATGGTGTATCAATACACCCAGTCACTACAAAGATGCAGCCGTCCTTCCTAACTCAGTTGCCGAAGAGGAAAGAAACCCTTCAGGGATTTCCCCATGAGGTCAATGGTGACTTCAAAATAGTTACAGTTGAATGGCTGATAAGAGAAAACTGAGGATGGATCAACAACATTGTAGTTACTCCACAATACTAACCTGATTGACAGAGTGAAGAAGGAATCCTGTACAGAATAAAACTATTCCAAAACAATTGTTTGCAATACTGCAAATGTGGCAAAGAAATGAACTTTTTGTCCTGAATACAAAGTGTTATGTTTGGGGCAAATCCAATACAACACATCACCGAGTACCACTCTTCATATTATTATTTATTTATTTTTGATAAAAAGAAATGGAATACAGCTATAAGCACAGGCAAAATCCTAGAGGAAAACCTGGTCCAACAGACGCTGGGAGACAGTCACCTTTCAGCGGGACAATAACCATCCTGTTTGCAATAAGGCACTAAAGTAATACTGCAGAAAACATTTGCAAATAATTTAATTGTATGTCCTGAATATAAAGTGTTATGTTTGGGGCAAATCCAACACAACACATCACTAAGTACCACTCTTCATATTTTCAAGCATGGTGGTGGCTGCATCATGTTATGGGTATGCTTGTCGTCATTAAGGACTGGAGTTTTTTAGGATGAAAATAAACGGAAAAGAGCTAAGCACAGGCAAAATCCTAGAGGAAAACCTGGTTCAGTCTGGCTTTCCAACAGACACTGAGAGATGAATTCACCTTTCAGCAGTATAATAATGTCAAAATAACGCCAAATATACACTGGAGTTGGTTACCAAGACGACAGCGAATGTTCCTGAGTGACCTAGTTACAGTTTCGACTTTAATCAGTTTGAAAATCTATGGCAAGACCTGAAAATGGCTGTCTAGCAATAATCAACAACCAACTTGACAGAGCTTGAAGAATTAAGAAAAGTTTTATGTGTGAATGGGTTCCCGAGTGGCGTAGCGGGCCAAGGCACTGCATCTCAGTGCTAGAGGCGTCACTACAGACCCCCTGGTTCGAGTCCAGGCTGTATCATAATCCGGCCGTGATTGGGAGTCCCATAGGGCGGCGCACAATTGGCCCGGGTTTGGCCGGGGTATTGCCGGCATTGTAAATAAGAATTTGTTCTTAACTGACTTGCGTGGTTAAATAAATAAAAAATAGATGTTTCTATATTTCATTTTTAATAAATATTAACTTTGTCATTATGGGGTATTTTGTGTAGATGGGTGGAAAAAATATATACATTTAATCAATTTTGAATTCAGGCTGTAACACAAAATGTGGAATAAGTCAAGGGGTATGTATACTTTCTGAAGGCACTGTTGGTATGGGGCAGGGTTTCCATGCCGATAAAAAAATTAAAAAGACAATTAATAAAACATTTTCCCAGTTCCCAGTTGTCTTGAATGCACTGAAGTCTGAAGTCTTGAGATTACCGAGTTCCCAGTTGTCTTGAATCCACTGAAGTCTGAAGTCTTGAGATTACCGAGGTCCCAGTTGTCTTGAATCCACTGAAGTCTGAAGTCTTGAGATTACCGAGGTCCCAGTTGTCTTGAATCCACTGAAGTCTGAAGTCTTGAGATTACCGAGTTCCCAGTTGTCTTGAATCCACTGAAGTCTGAAGTCTTGAGAACACCGAGTTCCCAGTTGTTTTGAACGCGGCATCAAACGGCAACTGAAGGCAGGCTTAATCAGCACGTCACACACCACTGTGCAATGAGCTGGAGGCAGTATGCATTTTGAAAACATACTTAAATTGTTTGAAACCTGAATGTTTTAATACATACTGTATTATGAGGCATGTCTTACCCTGCTTCAAAGTAGCCCTATTAGAACACCTCGGATATATTTTCATCTCTGTCACATCAAACCTCTAGTGTGTGCGGTACCCTTTTGACAACGGTGTTTTCCCGCTAGTTGCATTATGGAATGGACCAGCCTATTGTATAGCCTGCTGCCTTGTGCACATTTCTAATGTGAAGAAATAATCATTTCTGATCTGTTGCATCAGTCTCGTTGCTTTTTAACGTTTATTATTTTTATGTAGCCTACTGGTTGAATGGATTTAGGATCTATTGTCCCACAACCATCCCAGAGTCTGATTGGACTAGGGTAGTTCTTTCTCGACAAGCTGACCAATAGAACAGGTAGCCTAAACTTTTTCTACTATAGTAGATTGACATAGTGATTTTGCTGTTCGTTACTCGTCTCGTCGGCTTGAGGAAAAGTAAACGTGGGCAGTTATTCTAGCATCTTCAAAGTGCGCGCCAGAATTCGGTAAGAATTCGTTGCATCCTCGATTTATATGTTCTGTTAATATGAATGACCATCATCTAAATGTGATTTCTGTCATTCTGAGCACCGTTGGTGGACGCCCTATTCAGGTTACGCACCCAATGCATATAGGTCCGGTAAATTTCTTAAATGTCAGGTAAATTAAAAAGGTCCCAATGGAAACCCTGGTATGGGGCCTCTCTGTCTCTACAGTGTTTGTGTGTATGTTTCTGTGTGTGTGTGTGTGTGTTTGCATGCACGTGACACACACACACACACACACACACACACACACACACACACACACACACACACACACAGACACACACGCACACACACACAGACACACACACACACACACACAGACACACACACACACACACACACACACACACACACACAGACACACACACACACACACACACACACACACACACACACACACACACACACACACACACACACGCACACCCAAGCCCTGAGTCCTGACTACTGTATATAAGATACACTACCGTTTAAAAGTTTGGGGTCACTTAGAAATGTCCTTGTTTTCGAAAGAAAAGCAAAAAAATTTGTCCATTTAAAATAACATCAAATTGATCAGAAATACAGTGTAGACAGTGTTAATGTTGTAAATGGCTATTGTAGCTGGAAATTGCTGATTTTTAATGGAATATCTACATAGGCGTACAGAGGCCCATTATCAGCAACCGTCAGTCCTGTGTTCCAATGGCACGTTGTGTTTGCTAATCCAAGTTTATCATTTTAAAAGGCTAATTGATCAATAGAAAAACTTTTGCGATTATGTTAGCACAGCTGAAAACTGTTGTGCTGATTAAAGAAGCAATAAAACTGGCCTTCTTGAGACTAGTTGAGTATCTGGAGCATCAGCAATTGTGGGTTTGATTACAGGCTCAAAATGGCCAGAAACAAATAACTTTCTTCTGAAACTCGTCAGTTTATTCTTGTTCTGAGAAATGAAGGCTATTCCATGCGAGAAATTGCCAAGAAACTGAAGATCTCGTACTAACGCTGTGTACTACTCCCTTCACAGAACAGCGCAAACTGGCTCTAACCAGAATAGAAAGAGGAGTGTAAGGCCCCAGTGCACAACTGAGCAAGAGGACAAATACATTTTGAGAAACAGACGCCTCACAGGTCCTCAACTGGCATATTCATTAAATAGTACCCGCAAAACACCAGTCTCAACGTCCAACAGTGAAGAGGCGACTCCGGGATGCTGACCTTCTAGGCAGAGTTGCAAGAAAAAGCCATATCTCAGACTGGCCAATAAAAATAAAAGATTTAGATGGGCAAAAGAACACAGACACTGGACAGAGGAAGATTGGAAAAAAGTGTTATGGACAGACGAATCGAAGTTTGAGGTGTTCGGATCACAAAGAAGAACATTTGTGAGACACAGACCAAATGAAAGATGCTGGAGGAGTGCTTGATGCCATCTGTCAAGCATGGTGGAGGCAATGTGATGGTCTGGGGGTGCTTTGGTGGTGGTAAAGTGGGAGATTTGTACAGGGTAAAAGGGATGTGGACGGCGCTTGATTGGAGCCAATTTCCTCCTACAACAGGACAATGACCCAAAGCACAGCTCCAAACTATGCAAGAACTATTTAGGGAAGAAGCAGTCAGCTGGTATTCTGTCTATAATGGAGTGGCCAGCACAGTCACCGGATCTCAACCCTATTGAGCTGTTGTGGGAGCAGCTTGACCGTATGGTACGTAAGAAGTGCCCATCAAGCCAATCCAACTTGTGGGAGGTGCTTCAGGAAGCTTGGGGTGAAATCTCTTCAGATTACCTCAACAAATTGACAACTAGAATGCCAAAAGGTCTGCAAGGCTGTAATTGTTGCAAATGGAGGATTCTTTGACGAAAGCAACGTTTGAAGGACACAATTGTTATTTCTATTAAAAATAATTTTTTCTAACCTTGTCAATGACTACATGTCCTATGCATTTTGCTATATTTCCTATTCAAACTAATTTCATGTATGTTTTCATGGAAAACAAGGAAACGTCTAAGTGACCCCCAAACTTTTGAACGGTAGTGTGCATGTAGAGTCGTGTTTTCTCCAGATCATTCAGGTTTTGGGGGCTGTCGCTGGGCAAAACGGACTTTCAGCTCCCCTCCAAAGATTTTCTATTCGGTTCAGGTCTGGAGACTGGCTAGGCCACTCCAGGACCTTGAGATGCTTCTTACGGAGCCACTCCTTAGTTGTCCTGGCTGTGTGTTTCGGGTCGTTGTCATGCTGGAAGACCCAGCCACGACCCATCTTCAATGCTCTTACTGAGGGAAGGAGGTTGTTGGCCAAGATCTCACAATACATGGCCCCATCCATCCTCCCTCAATACGGTGCAGTCGTCCTGTCCCCTTTGCAGAAAAGCATCCCCAAAGAATGATGTTTCCACCTCCATGATTCACGGTTGGGATGGTGTTCTTGGGGTTGTACTCATCCTTCTTCTTCCTCCAAACACGGCGAGTGGAGTTTAGACCAAAAAGCTCTATTTTTGTCTCATCAGACCACATGACCTTCTCACATTCCTCCTCTGGATCATCCAGATGGACATTGGCAAACTTCAGACGGGCCTGGACATGCGCTGGCTTGAGCAGGGGGACCTTGCGTGCGCTGCAGGATTTTAATCCATGATGGCGTAGTGTGTTACTAATGGTTTTCTTTGAGACTGGGGTCCCAGCTCTCTTCAGGTCATTGACCAGGTCCTGCCGTGTAGTTCTGGGCTGATCCCTCACCTTCCTCATGATCATTGATGCCCCACGAGGTGAGATCTTGCATGGAGCCCCAGACGGAGGGTGATTGACCGTCATCTTGAACTTCTTCCATTTTCTAATAATTGCACCAACAGTTGTTGCCTTCTCACCAAGCTGCTTGCCTATTGTCCTGTAGCCAATCCCAGCCTTGTGCAGGTCTACCATTTTATCCCTGATGTCCTTACACAGCTCGCTGGTCTTTAGCCATTGTGGAGAGGTTGGAGTCTGTTTGATTGAGTGTGTGGACAGGTGTCTTTTATACAGGTAACGAGTTCAAACAGGTGCAGTTAATACAGGTAATGAGTGGAGAACAGGAGGGCTTCTTAAAGAAAAACTAACAGGTCTGTGAGAGCCGGAATTCTTACTGGTTGGTAGGTGATCAAATACTTATGTCATGCAATAAAATGCAAATTAATTACTTAAAAATCATACAATGTGATTTTCTGGATTTTTGTTTTAGATTCCGTCTCTCTTGAGTTGAAGTGTACATATGATAAAAATGACAGACCTCTACATGCTTTGTAAGTAGGAAAACCTGCAAAATCGGCAGTGTTTTAAATACTTGTTCTCCCCACTGTACAGTACATGTATTACATTACATATGCTGTGCGTGTGTGTTGTGTGTCTTTCCAAGGCTGTGCACCCACAGCAGACTAGGCCCAGGTCCAAACAGGGGGCTTGAGTACAGCTGGTGGCTCAGCAAATGACCTGGATCCTGGGTAGAAGGAGGAAGGAAGGAGGGGCTGAGATCCAGACCTCACAATCTGGCAGTGAGTTGGAGGCTAGGCTGGCAAGCACCCTGAAGCTTTCTCTCCCTCCCCTCTCTCTCGCCTCTCTCTCTCTCTCTCTCTCTCTCCACCCTCTCTCTCCTTCCCTCTCCATCTCTCTCTCCCTCCCTCCCTCCCTGCCCCCTCTCTCTCTTTCTCTCTCTCTCTCTCTCTCTCTCTCTCTCTCTCTCTCTCTCTCTCTCTCTCTCTCTCTCTCTCTCTCTCTCTCTCTCTCTCTGTCCTTCCCTCTCCCTCTCTCTCTCCTTCCCTCTCCTTCTTTCTCCCCCCTCTCTCTCTCCTTCCCTCCCCCCTCTCTCTCCTTCCTTCCTTCCCTCTCTCTCTCTCTCTCTCTCTCTCTCTCTCTCTCTCTCTCTCCCCTCCCTCTCCCTCTCTCTCTCCTTCCCTCTCCTTCTCTCTCTCTCTCTCTCTCTCTCTCTCTCTCTCTCTCTCTCTCTCTCTCTCTGTCCTTCTCTCTCTCTCTCTCTCTGTCCTTCCCTCTCCCTCTCTCTCCTTCCCTCTCCTTCTCTCTCCCTCTCTCTCTCTCCTTCTCTCTCTCTCTCTCTCTCTCTCTCTCTCCTCTCTCTCCCTTTGGCCTATGGTTGGAGGCTGGGTTGGCATGCATACTGAAGCTTTCTATCTCTCCCTCCCTCCCCTCTCTCTCTCCCTCCTCCCTCTCTCTCCCTCCCTCCCTCCAGGACCTTAATGTGCTTTTTTCTTGGGCCACTCCTTTGTTGCCTTGGCTGTGTGTTTTGGGTCATTGTCATGCTGGAATACCCATCCATGACCCATTTTTAATACCCTGGCTGAGGAAGGAGGTTCTCACCCAAGATTTGACGGTACATGGCCCCGTCCATCGTCCCTTTGATGCGGTGAAGTTGTCCTGTCCCCTTAGCAGAAAAACACCCCCAAAGCATAATGTTTCCACCTCCATGTTTGACGGTGGGGATTGTGTTCTTGGGGTCATAGGCAGCATTCCTCCTCCTCCAAACACGGCGAGTTGAGTTGATGCCAAAGAGCTCAATTTTGGTCTCATCTGACCACAACACTTTCACCCAGTTCTCCTCTGAATCATTCAGATGTTCATTGGCAAACTTCAGACGGGCATGTATATGTGCTTTCTTGAGCAGGGGGACCTTGCGGGTGCTGCAGGATTTCAGTCCTTCATGGCGTAGTGTGTTACCAATTGTTTTCTTGGTGACTATGGTCCCAGCTGCCTTGAGATCATTGACAAGATCCTCCCGTGTAGTTCTGGGCTGATTCCTCACCGTTCTCATGATCATTGCAACTCCATGAGGTGAGATCTTGCATGGAGCCCTAGGGCGAGGGAGATTGACTGTTATTTTGTGTTTCTTCCATTTGCGAATAATCGCACCAACTGTTGTCACCTTCTCACCAAGCTGCTTGGCGATGGTCTTGTAGCCCATTCCAGCCTTGTGTAGGTCTACAATCTTGTCCCTGACATCCTTCGAGAGCTCTTTGGTCTTGGCCATGGTGGAGAGTTTGGAATCTGATTGATTGATTGCTTCTGTGGACAGGTGTCTTTTATACAGGTAACAAGCTGAGATTAGGAGCACTCCCTTTAAGAGTGTGCTCCTAATCTCAGCTCGTTACCTGTATAAAGACACCTGGGAGCCAGAAATCTTTCTGATTGAGAGGGGGTCAAATACTTATTTCCCTCATTAAAAATGCAAATCAATGTATAACATTTTTGACATGCGTTTTTCTGGATTTTTTGTTGTTATTCTGTCTCTCACTGTTCAAATAAACCTACCATTAAAATTATAGACTGATAATTTCTTTGTCAGTGGGCAAACGTACAAAATCAGCAGGGGATCAAATTCTTTTTCCCTCACTGTACATACACATACATATACACATACATACACATAAATACATATACATACATATATATATATATACATATCCTTTTACAAATATATTTCCCTTTATTACTTTCCAACCCCACAACCCCTTCCGTAATTGGAGTAAACTAGTGAACAACAATGCTTAGGCCTCTACTTCCAGCTTATACATACTATATACATTTTATGGACACAGTCAATTTTACAATAATTCAATTTTGTTTGTTTTTGCTCCTGAACTTCCTCTACCCTCAAACTCTCCAATAATTTTCATGATGTCCATCCGGTTTGCCATATCTTTCTAACTGTGCTTTTTCACAAAAGCACTCAACCTATATACTTATTATGGACACAGTATGCTTTACATTAGTTATCTTGTTGTTATTAGTTGTTATTAGTCCCATCCTTCAACTCCATTCAACACCTCCCATCTATCTATCTTAACGCCATCCATGTTGGATTTCTATTTGCCATATATATTTCAACTGTACTGTGATGTTTCACAAAAGTTCTGAACCCTTCTATTCTCATTATTTCTACAGATTGTAAATTGAAAATAAACATTTTTATATCCACATCACCATCAGACCATTTAATTGGTAAACTACATGGTAATGTAAAAATGTATTTTTTTTTGTGATCCAATACGTAATATAGTACATTTATCATAATTTGGTTGTAATCCAGAGAGGTTAGAAAATGTATCTAAATCCGCTTATGAGGCTGTGGAGGGATTCAAGTTGTGGATAACATGAATCATCAGCGTACAATGAAACCATTGTTTTTAAGCCATGGATTTCTAATACCTTGATATTACATTTTAGTCATTTAGCAAAAATCCAGCGCAATTAGGGTTAAGTGCCTTGCTCAAGGTCACATCGACAGATTTTTCACCTAGTCGGCTCGGGATTAGAACCAGCGACCTTTCAGTTACTGGCACAACGCTCTTAACCACTAAGCTACCTGCCGCCCATATTATTGTTGGATCTGATTTTAATAGCATTTTGATGATCATAATAAATAGATATGCCGATAGTGGACAACCTTGTTTTACTCCTCTTGAAAGTTTAAAACTTTCTGAGAAATAGACATTATTTACTATTTTACACCTAGGGTTACTATACATGATTTTAACCCATTTTATAAGAGATTCTCCAAAATTGAAACGCTCCAGGCATTTACAGTGGGGAGAACAAGTATTTGATACACTGACGATTTTGCAGGTTTTCCTACTTACAAAGCATGTAGCGGTCTGTAATTTTGATCATAGGTACACTTCAACTGTGAGAGACGGAATCTAAAACAAAAATCCAGAAAATCAAATTGTATGATTTTTAAGTAATTAATTTGCATTTTATTGCATGACATAAGTATTTGATACATCAGAAAAGCAGAACTTAATATTTGGTACAGAAACCTTTGTTTGCAATTACAGAGATCATACGTTTCCTGTAGGTCTTGACCAGGTTTGCACAAACTGCAGCAGGGATTTTGGCCCACTCCTCCATACAGACCTTCTCCAGATCCTTCAGGTTTCGGGGGCTGTCGCTGGGAAAAACTGACTTTCAGCTCCCCTCTAAAGATTTTCTATTGGGTTCAGGTCTGGAGACTGGCTAGGCCACTCCAGGACCTTGAGATGCTTCTTACGGAGCCACTCCTTAGTTGCCCTGGCTGTGTGTTTCGGGTCGAAGACCCAGCCACGACTCCATCTTCAATGCTCTTACTGAGGGAAGGAGGTTGTTGGCCAAGATCTCGCGATACATGGCCCCATCCATCCTCCCCTCAATACGGTGCAGTCGTCCTGTCCACTTTGCAGAAAAGCATCCCCAAAGAATGTTTCCACCTCCATGCTTCACGGTTGGGATGGTGTTCTTGGGGTTGTACTCATCCTTCTTCTTCCTCCAAACACCGCGAGTGGAGTTTAGACCAAAAGCTCTATTTTTGTCTCATCAGACCACATGACCTTCTCCCCATTCCTCCTCTGGATCATCCAGATGGTCATTGGCAAACTTCAGACGGGGCCTGGACATGCGCTGGCTTGAGCAGGGGGGACATTACGTGCGCTGCAGGATTTTAATCCATGACGGCGTAGTGTGTTACTAATGGTTTTCTTTGAGACTGTGGTCCCAGCTCTCTTCAGGTCATTGACCAGGTCCTGCCGTGTAGTTCTGGGCTGATCCCTCACCTTCCTCATGATCATTGATGCCCCACGAGGTGAGATCTTGCATGGAGCCCCAGACCGAGGGTGATCGACCATCATCTTGAACTTCTTCCATTTTCTAATAATTGCGCCAACAGTTGTTGCCTTCTCACCAAGCTGCCTGCATATTGTCCTGTAGCCCATCCCAGCCTTGTGCAGGTCTACAATTTTATCCCTGATGTCCTTACACAGCTCTCTGGTCTTGGCCATTGTGGAGAGGTTGGAGTCTGTTTGATTGACTGTGTGGACAGGTGTCTTTTATACAGGTAACGAGTTAAAACAGGTGCAGTTAATACAGGTAATGAGTGGAGAACAGGAGGGCTTCTTAAAGAAAAACTAACAGGTCTGTGAGAAACGGAATTCTTACTCTTTCTAATTCTAATTCTTATTTGTCCATTTAAAATAACATCAAATTGATCAGAAATACAGTGTAGACAGTGTTAATGTTGTAAATGGCTATTGTAGCTGGAAATTGCTGATTTTTAATGGAATATCTACATAGGCGTACAGAGGCCCATTATCAGCAACCGTCAGTCCTGTGTTCCAATGGCACGTTGTGTTTGCTAATCCAAGTTTATCATTTTAAAAGGCTAATTGATCAATAGAAAAACTTTTTGCGATTATGTTAGCACAGCTGAAAACTGTTGTGCTGATTAAAGAAGCAATAAAACTGGCCTTCTTGAGACTAGTTGAGTATCTGGAGCATCAGCAATTGTGGGTTTGATTACAGGCTCAAAATGGCCAGAAACAAATAACTTTCTTCTGAAACTCGTCAGTTTATTCTTGTTCTGAGAAATGAAGGCTATTCCATGCGAGAAATTGCCAAGAAACTGAAGATCTCGTACAACGCTGTGTACTACTCCCTTCACAGAACAGCGCAAACTGGCTCTAACCAGAATAGAAAGAGGAGTGTAAGGCCCCAGTGCACAACTGAGCAAGAGGACAAATACATTTTGAGAAACAGACGCCTCACAGGTCCTCAACTGGCATATTCATTAAATAGTACCCGCAAAACACCAGTCTCAACGTCAACAGTGAAGAGGCGACTCCGGGATGCTGACCTTCTAGGCAGAGTTGCAAAGAAAAAGCCATATCTCAGACTGGCCAATAAAAATAAAAGATTTAGATGGGCAAAAGAACACAGACACTGGACAGAGGAAGATTGGAAAAAAG
>NW_025533663.1:520000-553517 GCF_020615455.1 Coregonus clupeaformis
CTACCTGCCGCCCATATTATTGTTGGATCTGATTTTAATAGCATTTTGATGATCATAATAAATAGATATGCCGATAGTGGACAACCTTGTTTTACTCCTCTTGAAAGTTTAAAACTTTCTGAGAAATAGACATTATTTACTATTTTACACCTAGGGTTACTATACATGATTTTAACCCATTTTATAAGAGATTCTCCAAAATTGAAACGCTCCAGGCATTTACAGTGGGGAGAACAAGTATTTGATACACTGACGATTTTGCAGGTTTTCCTACTTACAAAGCATGTAGCGGTCTGTAATTTTGATCATAGGTACACTTCAACTGTGAGAGACGGAATCTAAAACAAAAATCCAGAAAATCAAATTGTATGATTTTTAAGTAATTAATTTGCATTTTATTGCATGACATAAGTATTTGATACATCAGAAAAGCAGAACTTAATATTTGGTACAGAAACCTTTGTTTGCAATTACAGAGATCATACGTTTCCTGTAGGTCTTGACCAGGTTTGCACAAACTGCAGCAGGGATTTTGGCCCACTCCTCCATACAGACCTTCTCCAGATCCTTCAGGTTTCGGGGCTGTCGCTGGGAAAAACTGACTTTCAGCTCCCCTCTAAAGATTTTCTATTGGGTTCAGGTCTGGAGACTGGCTAGGCCACTCCAGGACCTTGAGATGCTTCTACGGAGCCACTCCTTAGTTGCCCTGGCTGTGTGTTTCGGGTCGAAGACCCAGCCACGACCCATCTTCAATGCTCTTACTGAGGGAAGGAGGTTGTTGGCCAAGATCTCGCGATACATGGCCCCATCCATCCTCCCCTCAATACGGTGCAGTCGTCCTGTCCACTTTGCAGAAAAGCATCCCCAAAGAATGTTTCCCACCTCCATGCTTCACGGTTGGGATGGTGTTCTTGGGGTTGTACTCATCCTTCTTCTTCCTCCAAACACCGCGAGTGGAGTTTAGACCAAAAAGCTCTATTTTTGTCTCATCAGACCACATGACCTTCTCCCATTCCTCCTCTGGATCATCCAGATGGTCATTGGCAAACTTCAGACGGGCCTGGACATGCGCTGGCTTGAGCAGGGGGACATTACGTGCGCTGCAGGATTTTAATCCATGACGGCGTAGTGTGTTACTAATGGTTTTCTTTGAGACTGTGGTCCCAGCTCTCTTCAGGTCATTGACCAGGTCCTGCCGTGTAGTTCTGGGCTGATCCCTCACCGTTCTCATGATCATTGCAACTCCATGAGGTGAGATCTTGCATGGAGCCCTAGGGCGAGGGAGATTGACTGTTATTTTGTGTTTCTTCCATTTGCGAATAATCGCACCAACTGTTGTCACCTTCTCACCAAGCTGCTTGGCGATGGTCTTGTAGCCCATTCCAGCCTTGTGTAGGTCTACAATCTTGTCCCTGACATCCTTCGAGAGCTCTTTGGTCTTGGCCATGGTGGAGAGTTTGGAATCTGATTGATTGATTGCTTCTGTGGACAGGTGTCTTTTATACAGGTAACAAGCTGAGATTAGGAGCACTCCCTTTAAGAGTGTGCTCCTAATCTCAGCTCGTTACCTGTATAAAAGACACCTGGGAGCCAGAAATCTTTCTGATTGAGAGGGGGGTCAAATACTTATTTCCCTCATTAAAAATGCAAATCAATGTATAACATTTTTGACATGCGTTTTCTGGATTTTTTGTTGTTATTCTGTCTCTCACTGTTCAAATAAACCTACCATTAAAATTATAGACTGATAATTTCTTTGTCAGTGGGCAAACGTACAAAATCAGCAGGGGATCAAATTCTTTTTTCCCTCACTGTACATACACATACATATACACATACATACACATAAATACATATACATACATATATATATATATACATATCCTTTTACAAATATATTTCCCTTTATTACTTTCCAACCCCACAACCCCTTCCGTAATTGGAGTAAACTAGTGAACAACAATGCTTAGGCCTCTACTTCCAGCTTATACATACTATATACATTTTATGGACACAGTCAATTTTACAATAATTCAATTTTGTTTGTTTTTGCTCCTGAACTTCCTCTACCCTCAAACTCTCCAATAATTTTCATGATGTCCATCCGGTTTGCCATATCTTTCTAACTGTGCTTTTTCACAAAAGCACTCAACCTATATACTTATTATGGACACAGTATGCTTTACATTAGTTATCTTGTTGTTATTAGTTGTTATTAGTCCCATCCTTCAACTCCATTCAACACCTCCCATCTATCTATCTTAACGCCATCCATGTTGGATTTCTATTTGCCATATATATTTCAACTGTACTGTGATGTTTCACAAAAGTTCTGAACCCTTCTATTCTCATTATTTCTACAGATTGTAAATTGAAAATAAACATTTTTATATCCACATCACCATCAGACCATTTAATTGGTAAACTACATGGTAATGTAAAAAATGTATTTTTTTTGTGATCCAATACGTAATATAGTACATTTATCATAATTTGGTTGTAATCCAGAGAGGTTAGAAAATGTATCTAAATCCGCTATGAGGCTGTGGAGGGATTCAAGTTGTGGATAACATGAATCATCAGCGTACAATGAAACCATTGTTTTTAAGCCATGGATTTCTAATACCTTGATATTACATTTTAGTCATTTAGCAAAAATCCAGCGCAATTAGGGGTTAAGTGCCTTGCTCAAGGTCACATCGACAGATTTTTCACCTAGTCGGCTCGGGGATTAGAACCAGCGACCTTTCAGTTACTGGCACAACGCTCTTAACCACTAAGCTACCTGCCGCCCATATTATTGTTGGATCTGATTTTAATAGCATTTTGATGATCATAATAAATAGATATGCCGATAGTGGACAACCTTGTTTTACTCCTCTTGAAAGTTTAAAACTTTCTGAGAAATAGACATTATTTACTATTTTACACCTAGGGTTACTATACATGATTTTAACCCATTTTATAAGAGATTCTCCAAAATTGAAACGCTCCAGGCATTTACAGTGGGGGAGAACAAGTATTTGATACACTGACGATTTTGCAGGTTTTCCTACTTACAAAGCATGTAGCGGTCTGTAATTTTGATCATAGGTACACTTCAACTGTGAGAGACGGAATCTAAAACAAAAATCCAGAAAATCAAATTGTATGATTTTTAAGTAATTAATTTGCATTTTATTGCATGACATAAGTATTTGATACATCAGAAAAGCAGAACTTAATATTTGGTACAGAAACCTTTGTTTGCAATTACAGAGATCATACGTTTCCTGTAGGTCTTGACCAGGTTTGCACAAACTGCAGCAGGGATTTTGGCCCACTCCTCCATACAGACCTTCTCCAGATCCTTCAGGTTTCGGGGCTGTCGCTGGGAAAAACTGACTTTCAGCTCCCTCTAAAGATTTTCTATTGGGTTCAGGTCTGGAGACTGGCTAGGCCACTCCAGGACCTTGAGATGCTTCTTACGGAGCCACTCCTTAGTTGCCCTGGCTGTGTGTTTCCGGGTCGAAGACCCAGCCACGACCCATCTTCAATGCTCTTACTGAGGGAAGGAGGTTGTTGGCCAAGATCTCGCGATACATGGCCCCATCCATCCTCCCCTCAATACGGTGCAGTCGTCCTGTCCACTTTGCAGAAAAGCATCCCCAAAGAATGTTTCCCACCTCCATGCTTCACGGTTGGGATGGTGTTCTTGGGGTTGTACTCATCCTTCTTCTTCCTCCAAACACCGCGAGTGGAGTTTAGACCAAAAGCTCTATTTTTGTCTCATCAGACCACATGACCTTCTCCCATTCCTCCTCTGGATCATCCAGATGGTCATTGGCAAACTTCAGACGGGCCTGGACATGCGCTGGCTTGAGCAGGGGGACATTACGTGCGCTGCAGGATTTTAATCCATGACGGCGTAGTGTGTTACTAATGGTTTTCTTTGAGACTGTGGTCCCAGCTCTCTTCAGGTCATTGACCAGGTCCTGCCGTGTAGTTCTGGGCTGATCCCTCACCTTCCTCATGATCATTGATGCCCCACGAGGTGAGATCTTGCATGGAGCCCCAGACCGAGGGTGATCGACCATCATCTTGAACTTCTTCCATTTTCTAATAATTGCGCCAACAGTTGTTGCCTTCTCACCAAGCTGCCTGCATATTGTCCTGTAGCCCATCCCAGCCTTGTGCAGGTCTACAATTTTATCCCTGATGTCCTTACACAGCTCTCTGGTCTTGGCCATTGTGGAGAGGTTGGAGTCTGTTTGATTGACTGTGTGGACAGGTGTCTTTTATACAGGTAACGAGTTAAAACAGGTGCAGTTAATACAGGTAATGAGTGGAGAACAGGAGGGCTTCTTAAAGAAAAACTAACAGGTCTGTGAGAAACGGAATTCTTACTCTTTCTAATTCTAATTCTTATTTGTCCATTTAAAATAACATCAAATTGATCAGAAATACAGTGTAGACAGTGTTAATGTTGTAAATGGCTATTGTAGCTGGAAATTGCTGATTTTTAATGGAATATCTACATAGGCGTACAGAGGCCCATTATCAGCAACCGTCAGTCCTGTGTTCCAATGGCACGTTGTGTTTGCTAATCCAAGTTTATCATTTTAAAAGGCTAATTGATCAATAGAAAAACTTTTTGCGATTATGTTAGCACAGCTGAAAACTGTTGTGCTGATTAAAGAAGCAATAAAACTGGCCTTCTTGAGACTAGTTGAGTATCTGGAGCATCAGCAATTGTGGGTTTGATTACAGGCTCAAAATGGCCAGAAACAAATAACTTTCTTCTGAAACTCGTCAGTTTATTCTTGTTCTGAGAAATGAAGGCTATTCCATGCGAGAAATTGCCAAGAAACTGAAGATCTCGTACAACGCTGTGTACTACTCCCTTCACAGAACAGCGCAAACTGGCTCTAACCAGAATAGAAAGAGGAGTGTAAGGGCCCCAGTGCACAACTGAGCAAGAGGACAAATACATTTTGAGAAACAGACGCCTCACAGGTCCTCAACTGGCATATTCATTAAATAGTACCCGCAAAACACCAGTCTCAACGTCAACAGTGAAGAGGCGACTCCGGGATGCTGACCTTCTAGGCAGAGTTGCAAAGAAAAAGCCATATCTCAGACTGGCCAATAAAAATAAAAGATTTAGATGGGCAAAAGAACACAGACACTGGACAGAGGAAGATTGGAAAAAAGTGTTATGGACAGACGAATCGAAGTTTGAGGTGTTCGGATCACAAAGAAGAACATTTGTGAGACACAGACCAAATGAAAGATGCTGGAGGAGTGCTTGATGCCATCTGTCAAGCATGGTGGAGGCAATGTGATGGTCTGGGGGTGCTTTGGTGGTGGTAAAGTGGGAGATTTGTACAGGGTAAAAGGGATGTGGACGGGCGCTTGATTGGAGCCAATTTCCTCCTACAACAGGACAATGACCCAAAGCACAGCTCCAAACTATGCAAGAACTATTTAGGGAAGAAGCAGTCAGCTGGTATTCTGTCTATAATGGAGTGGCCAGCACAGTCACCGGATCTCAACCCTATTGAGCTGTTGTGGGAGCAGCTTGACCGTATGGTACGTAAGAAGTGCCCATCAAGCCAATCCAACTTGTGGGAGGTGCTTCAGGAAGCTTGGGGTGAAATCTCTTCAGATTACCTCAACAAATTGACAACTAGAATGCCAAAAGGTCTGCAAGGCTGTAATTGTTGCAAATGGAGGATTCTTTGACGAAAGCAACGTTTGAAGACACAATTGTTATTTCTATTAAAAATAATTTTTTTCTAACCTTGTCAATGACTACATGTCCTATGCATTTTGCTATATTTCCTATTCAAACTAATTTCATGTATGTTTTCATGGAAAACAAGGAAACGTCTAAGTGACCCCAAACTTTTGAACGGTAGTGTGCATGTAGAGTCGTGTTTTCTCCAGATCATTCAGGTTTCGGGGCTGTCGCTGGGCAAAACGGACTTTCAGCTCCCCTCCAAAGATTTTCTATTCGGTTCAGGTCTGGAGACTGGCTAGGCCACTCCAGGACCTTGAGATGCTTCTACGGAGCCACTCCTTAGTTGTCCTGGCTGTGTGTTTCGGGTCGTTGTCATGCTGGAAGACCCAGCCACGACCCATCTTCAATGCTCTTACTGAGGGAAGGAGGTTGTTGGCCAAGATCTCACAATACATGGCCCCATCCATCCTCCCTCAATACGGTGCAGTCGTCCTGTCCCCTTTGCAGAAAAGCATCCCCAAAGAATGATGTTTCCACCTCCATGATTCACGGTTGGGATGGTGTTCTTGGGGTTGTACTCATCCTTCTTCTTCCTCCAAACACGGCGAGTGGAGTTTAGACCAAAAAGCTCTATTTTTGTCTCATCAGACCACATGACCTTCTCACATTCCTCCTCTGGATCATCCAGATGGACATTGGCAAACTTCAGACGGGCCTGGACATGCGCTGGCTTGAGCAGGGGGGACCTTGCGTGCGCTGCAGGATTTTAATCCATGATGGCGTAGTGTGTTACTAATGGTTTTCTTTGAGACTGGGGTCCCAGCTCTCTTCAGGTCATTGACCAGGTCCTGCCGTGTAGTTCTGGGCTGATCCCTCACCTTCCTCATGATCATTGATGCCCCACGAGGTGAGATCTTGCATGGAGCCCCAGACGGAGGGTGATTGACCGTCATCTTGAACTTCTTCCATTTTCTAATAATTGCACCAACAGTTGTTGCCTTCTCACCAAGCTGCTTGCCTATTGTCCTGTAGCCAATCCCAGCCTTGTGCAGGTCTACCATTTTATCCCTGATGTCCTTACACAGCTCGCTGGTCTTTAGCCATTGTGGAGAGGTTGGAGTCTGTTTGATTGAGTGTGTGGACAGGTGTCTTTTATACAGGTAACGAGTTCAAACAGGTGCAGTTAATACAGGTAATGAGTGGAGAACAGGAGGGCTTCTTAAAGAAAAACTAACAGGTCTGTGAGAGCCGGAATTCTTACTGGTTGGTAGGTGATCAAATACTTATGTCATGCAATAAAATGCAAATTAATTACTTAAAAATCATACAATGTGATTTTCTGGATTTTTGTTTTAGATTCCGTCTCTCGCAGTTGAAGTGTACATATGATAAAAATGACAGACCTCTACATGCTTTGTAAGTAGGAAAACCTGCAAAATCGGCAGTGTTTTAAATACTTGTTCTCCCCCACTGTACAGTACATGTATTACATTACATATGCTGTGCGTGTGTGTTGTGTGTCTTTCCAAGGCTGTGCACCCACAGCAGACTAGGCCCAGGTCCAAACAGGGGGCTTGAGTACAGCTGGTGGCTCAGCAAATGACCTGGATCCTGGGTAGAAGGAGGAAGGAAGGAGGGGCTGAGATCCAGACCTCACAATCTGGCAGTGAGTTGGAGGCTAGGCTGGCAAGCACCCTGAAGCTTTCTCTCCCTCCCTCTCTCTCTCGCTCTCTCTCTCTCTCTCTCTCTCTCCACCCTCTCTCTCCTTCCCTCTCCATCTCTCTCTCCCTCCCTCCCTCCCCTCTCTCTTCTCTCTCTCTCTCTCTCTCTCTCTCTCTCTCTCCCTCCCCCTCTCTCTCTCTCTCTCTCTCTCTCTCTCTCTCTCTCTCTCTCTCTCTCTCTCTCTCTCTCTGTCCTTCCCTCTCCCTCTCTCTCTCCTTCCCTCTCCTTCTTTCTCCCCCCTCTCTCTCTCCTTCCCTCCCCCTCTCTCTCCTTCCTTCCTTCTCTCTCTCTCTCTCTCTCTCTCTCTCTCTCTCTCTCTCTCTCTCCTTCCCTCTCCTCTCTCTCTCCTTCCCTCTCCTTCTCTCTCTCTCTCTCTCTCTCTCTCTCTCTCTCTCTCTCTCTCTCTCTCTCTCTCTCTGTCCTTCTCTCTCTCTCTCTCTCTGTCCTTCCCTCTCCCTCTCTCTCCTTCCCTCTCCTTCTCTCTCCTCTCTCTCTCTCCTCTCTCTCTCTCTCTCTCTCTCTCTCTCTCTCCCTCTCTCTCCCTTTGGCCTATGGTTGGAGGCTGGGTTGGCATGCATACTGAAGCTTTCTATCTCTCCCTCCCTCCCCTCTCTCTCTCCCTCCTCCCTCTCTCTCCCTCCCTCCCTCCAGGACCTTAATGTGCTTTTTCTTGGGCCACTCCTTTGTTGCCTTGGCTGTGTGTTTTGGGTCATTGTCATGCTGGAATACCCATCCATGACCCATTTTTAATACCCTGGCTGAGGAAGGAGGTTCTCACCCAAGATTTGACGGTACATGGCCCCGTCCATCGTCCCTTTGATGCGGTGAAGTTGTCCTGTCCCCTTAGCAGAAAAACACCCCCAAAGCATAATGTTTCCACCTCCATGTTTGACGGTGGGGATTGTGTTCTTGGGGTCATAGGCAGCATTCCTCCTCCTCCAAACACGGCGAGTTGAGTTGATGCCAAAGAGCTCAATTTTGGTCTCATCTGACCACAACACTTTCACCCAGTTCTCCTCTGAATCATTCAGATGTTCATTGGCAAACTTCAGACGGGCATGTATATGTGCTTTCTTGAGCAGGGGGACCTTGCGGGTGCTGCAGGATTTCAGTCCTTCATGGCGTAGTGTGTTACCAATTGTTTTCTTGGTGACTATGGTCCCAGCTGCCTTGAGATCATTGACAAGATCCTCCCGTGTAGTTCTGGGCTGATTCCTCACCGTTCTCATGATCATTGCAACTCCATGAGGTGAGATCTTGCATGGAGCCCTAGGGCGAGGGAGATTGACTGTTATTTTGTGTTTCTTCCATTTGCGAATAATCGCACCAACTGTTGTCACCTTCTCACCAAGCTGCTTGGCGATGGTCTTGTAGCCCATTCCAGCCTTGTGTAGGTCTACAATCTTGTCCCTGACATCCTTCGAGAGCTCTTTGGTCTTGGCCATGGTGGAGAGTTTGGAATCTGATTGATTGATTGCTTCTGTGGACAGGTGTCTTTTATACAGGTAACAAGCTGAGATTAGGAGCACTCCCTTTAAGAGTGTGCTCCTAATCTCAGCTCGTTACCTGTATAAAAGACACCTGGGAGCCAGAAATCTTTCTGATTGAGAGGGGGTCAAATACTTATTTCCCTCATTAAAAAATGCAAATCAATGTATAACATTTTTGACATGCGTTTTCTGGATTTTTTGTTGTTATTCTGTCTCTCACTGTTCAAATAAACCTACCATTAAAATTATAGACTGATAATTTCTTTGTCAGTGGGCAAACGTACAAAATCAGCAGGGGATCAAATTCTTTTTTCCCTCACTGTACATACACATACATATACACATACATACACATAAATACATATACATACATATATATATATATACATATCCTTTTTACAAATATATTTCCCTTTATTACTTTCCAACCCCACAACCCCTTCCGTAATTGGAGTAAACTAGTGAACAACAATGCTTAGGCCTCTACTTCCAGCTTATACATACTATATACATTTTATGGACACAGTCAATTTTACAATAATTCAATTTTGTTTGTTTTTGCTCCTGAACTTCCTCTACCCTCAAACTCTCCAATAATTTTCATGATGTCCATCCGGTTTGCCATATCTTTCTAACTGTGCTTTTTCACAAAAGCACTCAACCTATATACTTATTATGGACACAGTATGCTTTACATTAGTTATCTTGTTGTTATTAGTTGTTATTAGTCCCATCCTTCAACTCCATTCAACACCTCCCATCTATCTATCTTAACGCCATCCATGTTGGATTTCTATTTGCCATATATATTTCAACTGTACTGTGATGTTTCACAAAAGTTCTGAACCCTTCTATTCTCATTATTTCTACAGATTGTAAATTGAAAATAAACATTTTTATATCCACATCACCATCAGACCATTTAATTGGTAAACTACATGGTAATGTAAAAAATGTATTTTTTTGTGATCCAATACGTAATATAGTACATTTATCATAATTTGGTTGTAATCCAGAGAGGTTAGAAAATGTATCTAAATCCGCTTATGAGGCTGTGGAGGGATTCAAGTTGTGGATAACATGAATCATCAGCGTACAATGAAACCATTGTTTTTAAGCCATGGATTTCTAATACCTTGATATTACATTTTAGTCATTTAGCAAAAATCCAGCGCAATTAGGGTTAAGTGCCTTGCTCAAGGTCACATCGACAGATTTTTCACCTAGTCGGCTCGGGGATTAGAACCAGCGACCTTTCAGTTACTGGCACAACGCTCTTAACCACTAAGCTACCTGCCGCCCATATTATTGTTGGATCTGATTTTAATAGCATTTTGATGATCATAATAAATAGATATGCCGATAGTGGACAACCTTGTTTTACTCCTCTTGAAAGTTTAAAACTTTCTGAGAAATAGACATTATTTACTATTTTACACCTAGGGTTACTATACATGATTTTAACCCATTTTATAAGAGATTCTCCAAAATTGAAACGCTCCAGGCATTTACAGTGGGGAGAACAAGTATTTGATACACTGACGATTTTGCAGGTTTTCCTACTTACAAAGCATGTAGCGGTCTGTAATTTTGATCATAGGTACACTTCAACTGTGAGAGACGGAATCTAAAACAAAAATCCAGAAAATCAAATTGTATGATTTTTAAGTAATTAATTTGCATTTTATTGCATGACATAAGTATTTGATACATCAGAAAAGCAGAACTTAATATTTGGTACAGAAACCTTTGTTTGCAATTACAGAGATCATACGTTTCCTGTAGGTCTTGACCAGGTTTGCACAAACTGCAGCAGGGATTTTGGCCCACTCCTCCATACAGACCTTCTCCAGATCCTTCAGGTTTCGGGGCTGTCGCTGGGAAAAACTGACTTTCAGCTCCCTCTAAAGATTTTCTATTGGGTTCAGGTCTGGAGACTGGCTAGGCCACTCCAGGACCTTGAGATGCTTCTTACGGAGCCACTCCTTAGTTGCCCTGGCTGTGTGTTTCGGGTCGAAGACCCAGCCACGACCCATCTTCAATGCTCTTACTGAGGGAAGGAGGTTGTTGGCCAAGATCTCGCGATACATGGCCCCATCCATCCTCCCCTCAATACGGTGCAGTCGTCCTGTCCACTTTGCAGAAAAGCATCCCCAAAGAATGTTTCCACCTCCATGCTTCACGGTTGGGATGGTGTTCTTGGGGTTGTACTCATCCTTCTTCTTCCTCCAAACACCGCGAGTGGAGTTTAGACCAAAAGCTCTATTTTTGTCTCATCAGACCACATGACCTTCTCCCATTCCTCCTCTGGATCATCCAGATGGTCATTGGCAAACTTCAGACGGGCCTGGACATGCGCTGGCTTGAGCAGGGGGGACATTACGTGCGCTGCAGGATTTTAATCCATGACGGCGTAGTGTGTTACTAATGGTTTTCTTTGAGACTGTGGTCCCAGCTCTCTTCAGGTCATTGACCAGGTCCTGCCGTGTAGTTCTGGGCTGATCCCTCACCTTCCTCATGATCATTGATGCCCCACGAGGTGAGATCTTGCATGGAGCCCCAGACCGAGGGTGATCGACCATCATCTTGAACTTCTTCCATTTTCTAATAATTGCGCCAACAGTTGTTGCCTTCTCACCAAGCTGCCTGCATATTGTCCTGTAGCCCATCCCAGCCTTGTGCAGGTCTACAATTTTATCCCTGATGTCCTTACACAGCTCTCTGGTCTTGGCCATTGTGGAGAGGTTGGAGTCTGTTTGATTGACTGTGTGGACAGGTGTCTTTTATACAGGTAACGAGTTAAAACAGGTGCAGTTAATACAGGTAATGAGTGGAGAACAGGAGGGCTTCTTAAAGAAAAACTAACAGGTCTGTGAGAAACGGAATTCTTACTCTTTCTAATTCTAATTCTTATTTGTCCATTTAAAATAACATCAAATTGATCAGAAATACAGTGTAGACAGTGTTAATGTTGTAAATGGCTATTGTAGCTGGAAATTGCTGATTTTTAATGGAATATCTACATAGGCGTACAGAGGCCCATTATCAGCAACCGTCAGTCCTGTGTTCCAATGGCACGTTGTGTTTGCTAATCCAAGTTTATCATTTTAAAAGGCTAATTGATCAATAGAAAAACTTTTTGCGATTATGTTAGCACAGCTGAAAACTGTTGTGCTGATTAAAGAAGCAATAAAACTGGCCTTCTTGAGACTAGTTGAGTATCTGGAGCATCAGCAATTGTGGGTTTGATTACAGGCTCAAAATGGCCAGAAACAAATAACTTTCTTCTGAAACTCGTCAGTTTATTCTTGTTCTGAGAAATGAAGGCTATTCCATGCGAGAAATTGCCAAGAAACTGAAGATCTCGTACAACGCTGTGTACTACTCCTTCACAGAACAGCGCAAACTGGCTCTAACCAGAATAGAAAGAGGAGTGTAAGGCCCCAGTGCACAACTGAGCAAGAGGACAAATACATTTTGAGAAACAGACGCCTCACAGGTCCTCAACTGGCATATTCATTAAATAGTACCCGCAAAACACCAGTCTCAACGTCAACAGTGAAGAGGCGACTCCGGGATGCTGACCTTCTAGGCAGAGTTGCAAAGAAAAAGCCATATCTCAGACTGGCCAATAAAAATAAAAGATTTAGATGGGCAAAAGAACACAGACACTGGACAGAGGAAGATTGGAAAAAGTGTTATGGACAGACGAATCGAAGTTTGAGGTGTTCGGATCACAAAGAAGAACATTTGTGAGACACAGACCAAATGAAAGATGCTGGAGGAGTGCTTGATGCCATCTGTCAAGCATGGTGGAGGCAATGTGATGGTCTGGGGGGTGCTTTGGTGGTGGTAAAGTGGGAGATTTGTACAGGGTAAAAGGGATGTGGACGGCGCTTGATTGGAGCCAATTTCCTCCTACAACAGGACAATGACCCAAAGCACAGCTCCAAACTATGCAAGAACTATTTAGGGAAGAAGCAGTCAGCTGGTATTCTGTCTATAATGGAGTGGCCAGCACAGTCACCGGATCTCAACCCTATTGAGCTGTTGTGGGAGCAGCTTGACCGTATGGTACGTAAGAAGTGCCCATCAAGCCAATCCAACTTGTGGGAGGTGCTTCAGGAAGCTTGGGGTGAAATCTCTTCAGATTACCTCAACAAATTGACAACTAGAATGCCAAAAGGTCTGCAAGGCTGTAATTGTTGCAAATGGAGGATTCTTTGACGAAAGCAACGTTTGAAGGACACAATTGTTATTTCTATTAAAAATAATTTTTTTCTAACCTTGTCAATGACTACATGTCCTATGCATTTTGCTATATTTCCTATTCAAACTAATTTCATGTATGTTTTCATGGAAAACAAGGAAACGTCTAAGTGACCCCAAACTTTTGAACGGTAGTGTGCATGTAGAGTCGTGTTTTCTCCAGATCATTCAGGTTTCGGGGCTGTCGCTGGGCAAAACGGACTTTCAGCTCCCTCCAAAGATTTTCTATTCGGTTCAGGTCTGGAGACTGGCTAGGCCACTCCAGGACCTTGAGATGCTTCTTACGGAGCCACTCCTTAGTTGTCCTGGCTGTGTGTTTCGGGTCGTTGTCATGCTGGAAGACCCAGCCACGACCCATCTTCAATGCTCTTACTGAGGGAAGGAGGTTGTTGGCCAAGATCTCACAATACATGGCCCCATCCATCCTCCCCTCAATACGGTGCAGTCGTCCTGTCCCCTTTGCAGAAAAGCATCCCCAAAGAATGATGTTTCCACCTCCATGATTCACGGTTGGGATGGTGTTCTTGGGGTTGTACTCATCCTTCTTCTTCCTCCAAACACGGCGAGTGGAGTTTAGACCAAAAAGCTCTATTTTTGTCTCATCAGACCACATGACCTTCTCACATTCCTCCTCTGGATCATCCAGATGGACATTGGCAAACTTCAGACGGGCCTGGACATGCGCTGGCTTGAGCAGGGGGACCTTGCGTGCGCTGCAGGATTTTAATCCATGATGGCGTAGTGTGTTACTAATGGTTTTCTTTGAGACTGGGGTCCCAGCTCTCTTCAGGTCATTGACCAGGTCCTGCCGTGTAGTTCTGGGCTGATCCCTCACCTTCCTCATGATCATTGATGCCCCACGAGGTGAGATCTTGCATGGAGCCCCCAGACGGAGGGTGATTGACCGTCATCTTGAACTTCTTCCATTTTCTAATAATTGCACCAACAGTTGTTGCCTTCTCACCAAGCTGCTTGCCTATTGTCCTGTAGCCAATCCCAGCCTTGTGCAGGTCTACCATTTTATCCCTGATGTCCTTACACAGCTCGCTGGTCTTTAGCCATTGTGGAGAGGTTGGAGTCTGTTTGATTGAGTGTGTGGACAGGTGTCTTTTATACAGGTAACGAGTTCAAACAGGTGCAGTTAATACAGGTAATGAGTGGAGAACAGGAGGGCTTCTTAAAGAAAAACTAACAGGTCTGTGAGAGCCGGAATTCTTACTGGTTGGTAGGTGATCAAATACTTATGTCATGCAATAAAATGCAAATTAATTACTTAAAAATCATACAATGTGATTTTCTGGATTTTTGTTTTAGATTCCGTCTCTCGCAGTTGAAGTGTACATATGATAAAAATGACAGACCTCTACATGCTTTGTAAGTAGGAAAACCTGCAAAATCGGCAGTGTTTTAAATACTTGTTCTCCCCACTGTACAGTACATGTATTACATTACATATGCTGTGCGTGTGTGTTGTGTGTCTTTCCAAGGCTGTGCACCCACAGCAGACTAGGCCCAGGTCCAAACAGGGGGCTTGAGTACAGCTGGTGGCTCAGCAAATGACCTGGATCCTGGGTAGAAGGAGGAAGGAAGGAGGGGCTGAGATCCAGACCTCACAATCTGGCAGTGAGTTGGAGGCTAGGCTGGCAAGCACCCTGAAGCTTTCTCTCCCTCCCTCTCTCTCTCGCTCTCTCTCTCTCTCTCTCTCTCTCCACCCTCTCTCCTTCCCTCTCCATCTCTCTCTCCTCCCTCCCTCCCTCCCCCTCTCTCTCTCTCTCTCTCTCTCTCTCTCTCTCTCTCTCTCTCTCTCTCTCTCTCTCTCTCTCTCTCTCTCTCTCTCTCTCTCTCTCTCTCTCTCTCTCTCTCTCTCTCTTCCTCTCCCTCTCTCTCTCCTTCCCTCTCCTTCTTTCTCCCCCCTCTCTCTCTCCTTCCCTCCCCCTCTCTCTCCTTCCTTCCTTCCCTCTCTCTCTCTCTCTCTCTCTCTCTCTCTCTCTCTCCCTCTCTCTCCTTCCCTCTCCCTCTCTCTCTCCTTCCTCTCTCTCTCTCTCTCTCTCTCTCTCTCTCTCTCTCTCTCTCTCTCTCTCTCTCTCTCTCTGTCCTTCTCTCTCTCTCTCTCTGTCCTTCCCTCTCCCTCTCTCTCCTTCCCTCTCCTTCTCTCTCTCTCTCTCTCTCTTCTCTCTCTCTCTCTCTCTCTCTCTCTCTCTCCCTCTCTCTCCCTTTGGCCTATGGTTGGAGGCTGGGTTGGCATGCATACTGAAGCTTTCTATCTCTCCCTCCCTCCCCCTCTCTCTCTCCCTCCTCCCTCTCTCTCCCTCCCTCCCTCCAGGACCTTAATGTGCTTTTTCTTGGGCCACTCCTTTGTTGCCTTGGCTGTGTGTTTTGGGTCATTGTCATGCTGGAATACCCATCCATGACCCATTTTTAATACCCTGGCTGAGGAAGGAGGTTCTCACCCAAGATTTGACGGTACATGGCCCCGTCCATCGTCCCTTTGATGCGGTGAAGTTGTCCTGTCCCCTTAGCAGAAAAACACCCCCAAAGCATAATGTTTCCACCTCCATGTTTGACGGTGGGGATTGTGTTCTTGGGGTCATAGGCAGCATTCCTCCTCCTCCAAACACGGCGAGTTGAGTTGATGCCAAAGAGCTCAATTTTGGTCTCATCTGACCACAACACTTTCACCCAGTTCTCCTCTGAATCATTCAGATGTTCATTGGCAAACTTCAGACGGGCATGTATATGTGCTTTCTTGAGCAGGGGGACCTTGCGGGTGCTGCAGGATTTCAGTCCTTCATGGCGTAGTGTGTTACCAATTGTTTTCTTGGTGACTATGGTCCCAGCTGCCTTGAGATCATTGACAAGATCCTCCCGTGTAGTTCTGGGCTGATTCCTCACCGTTCTCATGATCATTGCAACTCCATGAGGTGAGATCTTGCATGGAGCCCTAGGGCGAGGGAGATTGACTGTTATTTTGTGTTTCTTCCATTTGCGAATAATCGCACCAACTGTTGTCACCTTCTCACCAAGCTGCTTGGCGATGGTCTTGTAGCCCATTCCAGCCTTGTGTAGGTCTACAATCTTGTCCCTGACATCCTTCGAGAGCTCTTTGGTCTTGGCCATGGTGGAGAGTTTGGAATCTGATTGATTGATTGCTTCTGTGGACAGGTGTCTTTTATACAGGTAACAAGCTGAGATTAGGAGCACTCCCTTTAAGAGTGTGCTCCTAATCTCAGCTCGTTACCTGTATAAAAGACACCTGGGAGCCAGAAATCTTTCTGATTGAGAGGGGGTCAAATACTTATTTCCCTCATTAAAAAATGCAAATCAATGTATAACATTTTTGACATGCGTTTTTCTGGATTTTTTGTTGTTATTCTGTCTCTCACTGTTCAAATAAACCTACCATTAAAATTATAGACTGATAATTTCTTTGTCAGTGGGCAAACGTACAAAATCAGCAGGGGATCAAATTCTTTTTTCCCTCACTGTACATACACATACATATACACATACATACACATAAATACATATACATACATATATATATATATACATATCCTTTTTACAAATATATTTCCCTTTATTACTTTCCAACCCCACAACCCCTTCCGTAATTGGAGTAAACTAGTGAACAACAATGCTTAGGCCTCTACTTCCAGCTTATACATACTATATACATTTTATGGACACAGTCAATTTTACAATAATTCAATTTTGTTTGTTTTTGCTCCTGAACTTCCTCTACCCTCAAACTCTCCAATAATTTTCATGATGTCCATCCGGTTTGCCATATCTTTCTAACTGTGCTTTTTCACAAAAGCACTCAACCTATATACTTATTATGGACACAGTATGCTTTACATTAGTTATCTTGTTGTTATTAGTTGTTATTAGTCCCATCCTTCAACTCCATTCAACACCTCCCATCTATCTATCTTAACGCCATCCATGTTGGATTTCTATTTGCCATATATATTTCAACTGTACTGTGATGTTTCACAAAAGTTCTGAACCCTTCTATTCTCATTATTTCTACAGATTGTAAATTGAAAATAAACATTTTTATATCCACATCACCATCAGACCATTTAATTGGTAAACTACATGGTAATGTAAAAAATGTATTTTTTTTGTGATCCAATACGTAATATAGTACATTTATCATAATTTGGTTGTAATCCAGAGAGGTTAGAAAATGTATCTAAATCCGCTATGAGGCTGTGGAGGGATTCAAGTTGTGGATAACATGAATCATCAGCGTACAATGAAACCATTGTTTTTAAGCCATGGATTTCTAATACCTTGATATTACATTTTAGTCATTTAGCAAAAATCCAGCGCAATTAGGGTTAAGTGCCTTGCTCAAGGTCACATCGACAGATTTTTCACCTAGTCGGCTCGGGATTAGAACCAGCGACCTTTCAGTTACTGGCACAACGCTCTTAACCACTAAGCTACCTGCCGCCCATATTATTGTTGGATCTGATTTTAATAGCATTTTGATGATCATAATAAATAGATATGCCGATAGTGGACAACCTTGTTTTACTCCTCTTGAAAGTTTAAAACTTTCTGAGAAATAGACATTATTTACTATTTTACACCTAGGGTTACTATACATGATTTTAACCCATTTTATAAGAGATTCTCCAAAATTGAAACGCTCCAGGCATTTACAGTGGGGAGAACAAGTATTTGATACACTGACGATTTTGCAGGTTTTCCTACTTACAAAGCATGTAGCGGTCTGTAATTTTGATCATAGGTACACTTCAACTGTGAGAGACGGAATCTAAAACAAAAATCCAGAAAATCAAATTGTATGATTTTTAAGTAATTAATTTGCATTTTATTGCATGACATAAGTATTTGATACATCAGAAAAGCAGAACTTAATATTTGGTACAGAAACCTTTGTTTGCAATTACAGAGATCATACGTTTCCTGTAGGTCTTGACCAGGTTTGCACAAACTGCAGCAGGGATTTTGGCCCACTCCTCCATACAGACCTTCTCCAGATCCTTCAGGTTTCGGGGGCTGTCGCTGGGAAAAACTGACTTTCAGCTCCCTCTAAAGATTTTCTATTGGGTTCAGGTCTGGAGACTGGCTAGGCCACTCCAGGACCTTGAGATGCTTCTTACGGAGCCACTCCTTAGTTGCCCTGGCTGTGTGTTTCGGGTCGAAGACCCAGCCACGACCCATCTTCAATGCTCTTACTGAGGGAAGGAGGTTGTTGGCCAAGATCTCGCGATACATGGCCCCATCCATCCTCCCCTCAATACGGTGCAGTCGTCCTGTCCACTTTGCAGAAAAGCATCCCCAAAGAATGTTTCCACCTCCATGCTTCACGGTTGGGATGGTGTTCTTGGGGTTGTACTCATCCTTCTTCTTCCTCCAAACACCGCGAGTGGAGTTTAGACCAAAAAGCTCTATTTTTGTCTCATCAGACCACATGACCTTCTCCCATTCCTCCTCTGGATCATCCAGATGGTCATTGGCAAACTTCAGACGGGCCTGGACATGCGCTGGCTTGAGCAGGGGGACATTACGTGCGCTGCAGGATTTTAATCCATGACGGCGTAGTGTGTTACTAATGGTTTTCTTTGAGACTGTGGTCCCAGCTCTCTTCAGGTCATTGACCAGGTCCTGCCGTGTAGTTCTGGGCTGATCCCTCACCTTCCTCATGATCATTGATGCCCCACGAGGTGAGATCTTGCATGGAGCCCCAGACCGAGGGTGATCGACCATCATCTTGAACTTCTTCCATTTTCTAATAATTGCGCCAACAGTTGTTGCCTTCTCACCAAGCTGCCTGCATATTGTCCTGTAGCCCATCCCAGCCTTGTGCAGGTCTACAATTTTATCCCTGATGTCCTTACACAGCTCTCTGGTCTTGGCCATTGTGGAGAGGTTGGAGTCTGTTTGATTGACTGTGTGGACAGGTGTCTTTTATACAGGTAACGAGTTAAAACAGGTGCAGTTAATACAGGTAATGAGTGGAGAACAGGAGGGCTTCTTAAAGAAAAACTAACAGGTCTGTGAGAAACGGAATTCTTACTGGTTGGTAGGTGATCAAATACTTATGTCATGCAATAAAATGCTAATTAATTACTTAAAAATCATACAATGTGATTTTCTGGATTTTTGTTTTAGATTCCGTCTCTCGCAGTTGAAGTGTACATATGATAAAAATGACAGACCTCTACATGCTTTGTAAGTAGGAAAACCTGCAAAATCGGCAGTGTATCAAATACTTGTTCTCTCCACTGTATATATAAATCAAGTCGTACTTTATCAAATGCCTTTTTCAAAGTCTGCTATGAATAGCAGGCCTGGTTTCCCAGATTAATGGGTGACTCCGTCATTTGTAACCAGTTTCAGTAAATTATTTTTGGTAGCATTTCTATGTTGAAGATTAAAAAATAATTTGGTGCATTTTTCCCCATATTCCATCCAGTTTGCTTTCTTTTTTATAATTTATTACACTTGGTTTTTTCTTGAATATGTTTCTCCATTTCTTTTTGTTTCTCCTCTAATTTATTCTGAGCCTCTATGTTACAGTTGTTATTGCTATATATCTGTTCTGTTAGACCTTCTATTTCCTTTGTTAGTCTGGATTCTTTTGACCTAAATTACTTTTGTTTTCGTGATGAGTACTGAATTGCATGGCCTCTAAAGGCACATTTAAAAGTGTCCCATACAATAAGGGGATTTGCTGTACCTATAGGCTTTGATTAAATGTCCAATATCCTCGCCCACGTGGAAATTCAGTCAGAGTAATGTATATGCCAATTATATGATGGTCCGACCGCATTCTGTTCCCTATCAACACTTTTTAAACTTTTGGTGCCAACGAGAATGACATAAGAAAGAAGTCAAGACGACTAGCTTGATTGGGTCTCTGCCATGTATATCTCACTTGGTCAGGATATTTAAGCCTCCACCGTGACACATTTGTTGTTGTTTTGGCTCTGTACTTCAGCACTATGGATTTGAAATGATACAATGACTATGAGGTTAAAGTGCAGCCTGTCAGCTTTAATTTGACCAAATGTATTCGGACAAATTCAGTTCTATGTGTATTAAAGTGGTAAAAGTTTAGTATTTGGTCCCATATTCCTGACTACATCAAGCTGGTGACACAGTTGCTGTTTGTTTTGGTTGTTTCAGAATCCAGTGGGTTCTGGTAGTCTTTAATAGTTGATTCTAAGATTTGCATTTGATCATGTATATGTTTTTGCTGTTTGTTCTTTGTTATAGGGCCAAAAGATTGGAGAAGTGGTTTACCCATGCATCTCCATTTTGGATAGATAACTCTTCATGTTGTTGTTTGTTTAGTGTTTTCCGTAGTGCATTTCTGTATTGTTTTAGTGATTCACCATAGTGAAGGCGTAGGCTCAGGTTTTCTGGGTCTCTATGTTTTTGGTTGGATAGGTTTCTCAATTTCTTTCTTAGGGTTTTGCATTCTTCATCAAACCATTTGCCATTGTTGATAATTTTCTTAGGTTGTCTGCTTGACATTTTTAGATTTGATAGGGAAGCTGAAAGGTCAAATATACTGTTCAGGTTTTCTACTGCCAAGTTTACACCTTCACTATTACAGTGAAACGTTTTGTCCAGGAAGTTGTCTAAAAGGGATTGAATTTGTTGTTGCCTAATTGTTTGTTGGTAGGTTTCAACACTACTTTCCTTCCATCTATAGCATTTCTTAATATTATTCAGTTCCTTTGGCTTTGATGACTCATGATTGAGTATTGCTCTGTTCAAGTAGACTGTGATTTTGCTGTGATCTGAGAGGGGTGTCAGTGGGCTGACTGTGAACGCTCTGAGAGACTCTGGGTTGAGGTCAGTGATAAAGTAATCTACAGTACTACTGCCAAGGGATGAGCTATAGGTGTACCTACCATAGGAGTCCCCTCGAAGCCTACCATTGACTATGTACAGACCCAGCGTGCGACAGAGCTGCAGGAGTTGTGACCCGTTTTTGTTGGTTGTTTTGTCGTAGTTGTGTCTAGGGGGGCATATGGGGGAGGGAATGCTGTCACTTCCAGGTAGGTGTTTGTCCCCCTGTGTGCTGAGGGTGTCAGGTTCTTGTCCAGTTCTGGCATTTAGTTCGCCACACATATCCCTGGGCCTGGAAATGGTTGATTTCCCCCTCTAGGATGGAGAAGCTATCTGCATTAAAGTATGGGGATTCTAATGGGGGGGATATAGGTAGCACACAGGAATACATGTTTCTCTGCTAATTAATTTCTAGCCAGATGTAAAATGTTCCTGTTTTGACAAATTTAATAGAGTGGGTTAGGTCTGCTCTATACGAAATTAGCATACCACCTGAGTCCCTTCCCTGTTTCACACCTGGTAGTTTGGTGGATGGGACTACCAGCTCTCTGTAACCTAGAGGACAACCAGTGGGTCCATCTCCTCTATACCATGTTTCTTGTAGAATGACAATGTCTGTGTTCCTGCTCTTTAGTCCAAAGGCAGATGACCTCAGACCTTGTATATTGCAGAATGAGATAGTGAAGGCTTTGTGTTCCATAGTGTCCAGTGTTGTTATTTGTGTGGTTTAGGCTCGGACCATGATGCTGAGCATCTGGAGAATGCCTCTCAGGTCGCAGGATGGGGCTTGGGTGGGAGTTATAGTGGGGGTTGGGCCTGTTGAGGTCCTTGCTGCAGGGATGGGAGGGGGAGAAGCGGCATAGACCTGATCTCAGGGGGGGGGGGGGGACATTGGGTTTCGAGGCACAGAAATGCTTGCAGCTCTATGGTTGCAGGGTGAAAGTATTTTCGTGGGAGAAGGGAATGAGGATGAGGCTCTTTAAATCACTCCCTTATTTCCCTCAGACAGAGGGATGACAGGAGAGAAGAGGGATGACAGGAGAGAAGAGGGATGACAGAGGGATGACAGGAGAGAAGAGGGATGACAGGAGAGAAGAGGGATGACAGAGGGATGACAGGAGAGAAGAGGGATGACATAGGCATGACAGGAAGGGAAGAGGGATGACAGAGGGATGACAGGAGAGAAGAGGGATGACAGAGGGATGACAGGAAGGGAAGAGGGATGACAGAGGGATGACAGGAGAGAAGAGGGATGACAGGAGAAAAGAGGGATGACAGGAGAGAAGAGGGATGACAGAGAGATGACAGAGGGATGAAGCCAGGGTCAGAAAACAATGCCCACAATTTAATTAACAAAGACTGACTGGAGACAGACGGAGGGAGGGAGGGAGGGGATGGTTGAGTGGATGTGGGGGTGTATTTTATGAGGGGATCATTTGGCATATGATGACCTCTCTCTCTCTCTCGCTCTCTCTCTCTCTCTCTCGCTCTCTCTCTCTCTCTCTCTCTCTCTCTCTCTCTCTCTCTCTCTCTCCCTCCCTATCTCACTCTCTCTCTCTCCCCCCTCTCCCTATCTCTCTCTCTCTCTCCCCCCTCTCCCTCTCTCTCCCCTCTCTCTCTCTCTCTCTCTCTCTCTCCCTCTCTCTCTCCCTACTCTCTCTCTCTCTCTCTCTCTCTCTCCCTATCTCTCTCTCTCTCTCTCTCTCTCTCCCTCTCTCTCTCAGCTTCTCTCTCTCTCTCTCCCTTCTCTCTCTCTCTCTCTCTCTCTCTCTCTCTCTCTCTCTCTCTCTCTCTCTCTCTCTCTCTCTCTCCTATCTCTCTCTCTCTCTCTCTCTCTCTCTCTCTCTCTCTCTCTCTCTCTCTCTCTCTCTCTCTGTCTCTCTCTCTCTTCTCTCTTATCTTCTCTCTCTCTCTCTCTCTCTCTCTCTTCTCTCTCTCTCTCGCTCCCTATCTCTCTTCTCTCTCTCTCTCTTCTCTTCTCTCTCTCTTCTCTCTCCTCTTCTCTCTCTCTCTCTCTCTCTCTCCCGCTTCTCTCTCTTTCTCTCGCTCTCTCTCTCTCGTCGGAGTGCATCAGTGAGTCATGAAGCATTCTTTTCACTCTATTGGGTTTCGGTGTATATATATATATATATATATATATATATATATATATAGATTAGTTTAGTTGTTTTAAGGTTATCTTGTCTAACTATCACTAAGCACGTATAGGGGTGGTGGGATCGTTGAGGTTGTTTTTGTGGGGCTGGTTGCAATGGCTACTCGCGGAGGTTTGGAGTTTGAAAAACTTAGTCGGCGGTATGGAGTAAAGATTCCAGCTGCGGCCGGGTGTTCAGTGGAAGAATGTAGCTTAGCAGTGGGTGCTATCATTTGGTATGATAGTATAAAATCAGCCTCAAGGATTAATAGTGCTGTAGTGATATTCTTAGATTCCATTTGGGGCGGCAGGTAGCTTAGTGGTTAAGAGCGTTGTGCCAGTAACCGCAAGGTTGCTGGTTCTAATCCCCGAGTGGACTAGGTGAAAAATCTGTCGACGTGCCCTTGAGCAAGACGCTTTACCCTAATTGCTCCTGTAAGTTGCTCTGGATAAGAGCGTCTGTTAAATGAAAAGGTGATTACGATAGTTGAGAGTGGTGTTGTGGGAGACACAGGCGTCTGTATTTCCTCTTATGAATCCGGCAAAGAAAGTTATACTTTGTAACCTGCCACCATTTGTTAGAGATGAAGTGTTGGAGCGGAGTTATCTCGTCATGGTCAACTTGTATCTACAATAAAGAAGGTTCTTTTTGGATGCAAATCTCCGTTGCTGAAACATGTCGTGTCTCACAGGAGACAAGTGCATATGATTTTAAAGAAGGACACTGACGAACTGAATTTAGCGTTCAGTTTTAAAGATTGATGAATTTGATTATGTCTTCCTACGCTTCTACTGAATCAACGAAATGCTTTGGCTGTGGAAGAGAGGGGGCATTTGGTACGTTATTGTCCCCGAGAACGAGCGCGCAGAGACCGATAGCAGCTCTAGTGCTGGTGCAGCTAATGCACCACCGCGAAGGGATGAACATGCTAAGGGTGCAGGGGGGAAGGGAGAAGGTGGGCAGATGTGGTTGGAAAAGTAGGAAAGGAAAGCAGTGTGGCTATGGGGGGCAATTGTGGTAGATCAGAACAAAGAGGGAGGAGAAACAGTCGGTGAGATTGCGACTGCGGTCGCTGAGGTGTTGCTGGAAAATGAAATTGGAGGTCAAGAGGAGATTTTAATAATGGAAAAGGAAGCAGCTGTTTTCAAAGTACCGAGGAGTAAGAGGAAGAATTTAAGGGGAGGTGGAGGGTCTAATTCCAAGAGGAAGGTAGAGATTGATAAATCAGTTGAGGATAAACAGGTTGTAGAGATGGTGGAGTTTTCTTCTGGGGAGGATAGCGAGAGTGAGTCATCTGATGCTTCACAACAAAATAGTGAGAGAAATGGGGTGGAAGGGAGGTATGGGATTGAGAAGGTACGTCAATTTCTGAAGTTGACAAAAGGGAAGAAATATATGCAGGATTATAATGTAACAGATTTTTTTCCTGAAAGTGAATTGTTTATTGAATCAGCAAAGTTTCTGATGTCAAAAATAACAGGGGGAGGTTTGACAAGCCCTGAAATTGCTAGAAAGTGGTCGCGAGAGTGATACGTGATGGAAATTCTAAAGGAAATGAAAGAGTTCAGTCACAGCCTTAACTCTAGAAAGAGATGTGGTTTCTGTGTCTTCCTCTGTATTATTTTTTTCATCCATGAGAAGTTTTAAGATTTCTTCTTTAACCGTAAATGGGGCGAGAGACGTTAAAAAGAGCCGTAGTGTATGAGTTAATTAGGGGAAAGGGAAGTGACATAAGTTTTCTACAAGAAACGCATAGTAATATGGAAAATTAAGTTATGTGGAAACAGGAGTGGGGGGGGCAGTGGTGTGTAGTCATAAAAACTCAAAAAGTGGGTGTGGCCATCTTGTTCTCAAAAGGGTTTTTATCTTTGTCATATGAGGTTGAAGAGGTAGTTGAGGGGAGGTTATTAAAAGTTAGAGCGAGGTATGAAAACATCACTATGTGTCTGATAAATGTATATGCCCCAGTGGTGGCAGTTGAGAGGGTATGTTTTTTAGAGACATTATCAAATACCATTGAGAAATGTAATACTGAAGATTATGTATTTATTGCTGGGGATTTTAACTGCACAGTCAGTGATTTAGATAGAAATCACAAAGAACCTCATATAGCCTCAAGGACTTTTTTAAAAACGCCTCATTGTAACACATGAACTGTGTGATATTTGGCGGAGTCAACATGGAGGCACGAGACAGTACACCTGGGCCCATGTGAGAGAGAACACCATCTCTATGGCCAGGTTAGATAGGTTTTATTGTTTTGAGCATCAATCTCAGGTCTGTAAATCAAGTGTGATAACCCCAGTGGGATTTTGGCAGACCTGCTGGGTATCAGAGCACAGGGGGCATTGGTGAGAAGTACGTTTCAGGGAATCTCTGAAATGGATGCCTCATCCACATTTTTCTTTGGTTTAGAGAAAAAGAATGGACAAAGAAGAATTATTAATTGTCTCAAATCAGCTGTTGGACAGGAGCTCACTAGCCCTAGTGAAATTAGAAAGAGGGCAGTAGAGTTCTATGCTGAGCTCTACAAGTGTGAGTACAAAGAGGATAAAACAGTGACACAGCAGTTCCTTGATGGGCTCCCACAGGAGGCTGCAGAAGCTCAGGTTGAGCTAGAGCAACCATTGTCTTTGCAGGAGCTATACACTGCATTAAAAGGCATGGAAAATGGAAGGGAACCAGGCATTGATGGGCTTCCCGTTGATTTTTGTAAGTAATTTTGGGCTATGTTGGGAGAGGATTGGCTAGCAGTAGGTAATGATAGTTTAACCGGAGGGTTACTACCAATAAGCTGCAGAAGGGCTGTCCTCACCCTACTGCCCAAAAAGGGTGACCCTAGGGAGGTGAAGAACTGGAGGCCGGTGGCTCTATTGTGCACTGATTATAAGATCCTGTCAAAGGCTTTGTCCAACAGGCTGAGGGAGGTAATGGGGCAAATCATACATACGGACCAGTCCTACTGTGTTCCCGGCAGGCAGATAGGGATAACATTTCTTGGGTTGGATGCTGGTCTAATTTCAATTGATCAGGAAAAGGCATTTGACCGAGTTGAACATCAATACTTATGGCACACTTTTGAGGCGTTTGGTTTCAGCTCTGGTTTTATTGCCATGATCAGGGTGACATATGGTGACATTGAACGTGGATTGAAAGTTAACGGTGGTTTGAGTGCTCCTTTTAAAGTGTGTAGAGGTATTAGACAGGGGTGTTCTTTGTCGGGAATGTTATATGCCATTGCTATAGAGCTACTACTAAATAGCATTAGAAGTCGCATTGAAGGGGTGTACCTTTCAGAGGATATTCCTCCTAATCGTCTCTCAGCCTATGCTGATGATGTAGTTGTTTTAGTGAAAAATCAAGCGGAGGTGGATAGTTTGAGTCTAATGGTTGATCGTTTTAGGGGAATATACTCTGCAAAGGTAAATTGGGAAAAAAGTTGTGCTTTACAGATTGGAGAATGGTCTGGAGGGATCATGGCTTTGCCAGGGGGGCTGGAATGGTGTAAGGGAGGTTTTAAGTATCTTGGAGTGTACCTAGGAGATGAGGGGACAATGGAAAAACATTGGAATGGGGTGGTTGAAATGGTGGAAGGGAGGATGAGGAGATGGCGTTGGTTGTTGTCTCGTATGTCATATAGGGGGCGCACTATTATAGTTAACAATGTGATTGCCTCTGCACTGTGGCATCGGTTGTCAGTTTTAGAGCCACCATCTGGCCTACTGGCTAAGATACAGGCGATTATTGTAGATTTATCTTGGGATAAATATCATTGGGTTCCACAATGTCACGTTCGTTGACGGACGGGTCGGACCAAGGCGCAGCGTGATATGCATACATGTTTATTATAACGAATAAACACAACGACAAAACAACAAACGAAACGAAACGTGACGTCCAAGGTACACAAACAACATACCTTACACGGAACAAGATCCCACAACCCACTAGTGCCAATAGGCTGCCTAAGTATGGTCCCCAATCAGAGACAACGAGCTACAGCTGCCTCTGATTGGGAACCACACCGGCCAACATAGAACCATACATACTAGATCGTACAACATAGAACATACACAACAAAGAATATAAACACCCTGACTCAACATATCAGAGTCCCCTGAGTCAGGGCGTGACACACAAAGTGTTTTGTATTTGTCAAAAGAGGAGGGGGGACAAGGTCTTGTACATCTTGCTAGTAGGGCTGCTGCTTTCCGGTTTCAGTTTATTCAAAGGTTGCTTTTTGGACCGGAAAATGTGGTTTGGAGAGGGGTGGCAGGTCTTGTATTACAGCAGGTTGGGGGATTAGGTTTAAAGAAGGCTTTATTTTTGGTTGATAGTAGCCAGATTTCTAGGGAGGGAACACCTCCGTTTTACAGAGGCCTTCTTAGGGTGTGGAGCATAATGAAGATGTCCAGACACACTTCAGCGGAGTCAGTGCATTGGCTGTTGGAGGAACCTCTGGTGTATGGGGCAAGACTGGATTGTACAACTGCAGCTGTTCCACATTTCTCCAAGATTCTGGTGAAGGGCAAAATCATCACCTTAAAACAGTTAATGGCCATGGCTGGGACCGCCTTAATGGATGGAAGACGGGTGGCTGAACATTTGGGGGTGAGGTCGGAAAGGATTGTCGGACAACTGCTGGGAAGCTGCAGGAAGGCTCTGTCAGCAGAAGAGTGGGGTATGCTGAATAGTCACAAGAAGAAGGTACAAGATGAAAACGTCTCATTTCCAAGACTAGGGATTACACCCAATATCACAGAGTCAGAAATAAATACGTTATTACTGGATTTGAGAGGGTTGGAAGAGGTGGGTTTGGATGAGGTGAATGGGAAAGACTTATATACGGGGTGTGTCAAGGTGTTGAATAAAGATACATTGAAAAATAGAAAAGACACTCCATGGATGTTATGATTTAACTGGATAGAACCCAAATGCAGACAAGTACACCAAGCCAGAGAAGTTTTAACAGGTTTATTATAATGTTAAATAGTCCAGGTTTCCAATAACTGGGGAAGAGCAAGTCCAGGTTACAGGGAGGGTACAGATCCAGGTCAGGGCAGGTGTGGTACCGTAATGTCCTAGTGTCCGTGGTGAGTCCAAAGGAGAGGCCCGATAGTGGAGAGCAGGATGGTGGTGGCAGGAGTGAAGCGGAGGCAGGAGTCAGGTTCCAAATATCTGTGGCACAGGAGAAAAAGTAAATAAACAGTCCAAAAAACACAAGAGCGAAAACAGACAGGTTGAGTCGGCAGCGAGACTAACATGGTTGTCTTGACTATGATCTGACGATGAGTGGAAAGTTTGACCGGGTCTTAAAGGCTGAGGTGATTATGGTGAATGAGCTGCAGCTGGAACCCTGACTCCCGCACACCAGACTTCACTCCTGCAATCAAGGACAGACAGAGGGGGAGGGAGAGAGCAGAGAGAGAGCTACCTAGCAGCAGTAGGCCTAACAGTACCCCCCCTCTACGGACGCCACCTGGCGGCCGACAGGGTTTATCAGGATGTAACCTATGAAACTCACGAACCAGAGCAGGATCCACAATGAAGCTCCTGGGCACCCAGGAACGTTCCTCAGGACCATAACCCTCCCAATCCACCAGGTACTGGAAACCACGACCCGGCGGCGAACATCCAGAAGTCGCCGGACAGTGTGGACCGGACCTCCACCTACGATCTTGGGCGGAGGAGGGGGACGAGAGGGCGGGCACAAAGGGCTAACCGACACAGGCTTAATCTGGGAAACATGAAAGGTGGAATGAACCCGTAGGGAGGCAGGAAGCTGTAGCTTAACCGCGCAGGGGGTTAACAATAGACAGTATCTTGAACGGTCCCTATAAAACGAGGCGCCATCTTCTTCGACTCCACCTTCAATGGAAGGTCCCGTGACTTCAGCCATACCTCTTGACCAGGAGAGTAACCGGGAGCCTGGGACCGGTGACGGTTGGCTTGCCTCTGCATGTACGCCGAAGCTCGGGACAGAGCTACCCTGGCCTTCCTCCAGACCTTGCAGCAGCGGCGCATGTGGGACTGCACCGAGGGTACCGCAAGTTCCCTCTCTTGGGAAGGGAACAGGGGAGGTTGATAACCCAGAGCACACAGAAAAGGAGACAAACCAGAGGAAGCGTTAGTCAAGGTGTTATGAGCATATTCCACCCAGGGGAGCATGGAGCTCCATGACCCAGGGTTAGACCCAGTGACACAGCGAAGTGCGGTCTCCATCTCCTGGTTCGCTCTCTCGGCTTGCCCGTTGGTCTGGGGGTGATATCCAGAGGACAGGCTGGATGTAATGCCCAAAGCTTTACAGAAAGCTTTCCACACCTGGGAGACAAACTGGGGACCCCTGTCAGAGACAATATCCGTGGGTAGACCATGAGAGCGGAACACATGTTCAACCAAAATATCAGCCGTCTCTCTGGCAGTGGGCAGTTTAGGTAGGGCCAAAAAATGAGCGAACTTAGAAAAACGATCAATCACCGTAAGAATGACAGTCTTACCAGATGAGGGGGAAGTCCAGTGACAAAATCCATAGCGATATGCGACCAGGGCCGGCTGGGTATAGGTAGAGGTCGTAGATGACCAGCGCTGGCCTGGGTGGAGTTTTTACTTCGTGCACATACCGTACAAGCAGCAATGAAGGCTCGAGTGTCCGCCTCCATCGTGGCCCACCAGAACTTCCGTCGCACAAAGTCAAGGGTCACGAAACTCCAGGGTGACAGGTAAGGGGAGACGAGTGAGCCCACTGAAGTACCTGGGAGCGAGCAGACTCAGGGACAAACATCCGGTTAGGAGGACCCCTCCCAGGGGTCAGCTTGATGATGTTGAGCCTGTCTAACAATCCCCTCGATGTCACATGTGATGACTGCAATACTGCAGGTAGGAGGCAAAATGGGTTCAGGGTTACTACCAGTATCAACAGCCGAATGAACACGAGACAGGGCGTCAGGCTTGACGTTGCGTGACCCAGGACGGTAAGACAGAGAAAAATTGAATCTCCCAAAAAATAGTGCCCACCTGGCTTGACGGGGGTTGAGCTGCTTCGCTGACTGGAGGTAAGCCAGATTCTTATGATCCGTCCAAGCGATGAAGGGTTGTTCCGCCCCTCCAACCAATGTCGCCACTCTCGAGAGCCAGCTTAACGCGCGAGCAGTTCACGATTTCCAACATCATAATTCCTCTCTGCCTGAGAAAGTTTCCTTGAGAGAAAAGCACAGGGATGCAGTTTGTTATCTTCAGGAGAACGTTGTGACAACACTGCACCTACCCCAGTGTCGGATGCATCCACCTCCACGACAAACTGGCGGTCGGGGTCCGGCTGCATCAGAATGGGAGCCGAGGCGAAGCGATGTTTCAGTTCTTCGAACGCTGATTCGGCCCCTTCATTCCAAGCGAACGGTCGTGAGATGGAGGTGAGAGCGGTGAGTGGCGCCGCAATGCGGCTGTAGTCCTTGATGAACCTCCTTAGAAGTTCGCAAACCCAGGAATCATTGAAGTTGTTTTGCGGGTAGAGGGAGCTGGCCAGTCCGTGACAGCAGAGATCTTAGCTGGGTCCATCCGCAGCTCCCCCTGAGCTATGATGTAACCCAAAAAGAGGTCTCAGACACATGAAATTCACATTTCTCCATCTTCACAAACAGTTTGTTCTCCAACAACCTTTGCAACACCTGGCGCACATGCAGTTCATGTTCCTGGGAGGACTCTGAGAAAATCAAGATATCATCCAGATAGACAAAAACAAACCGATTCAACATGTCCCGAAGGACATCATTGACTAGTGCCTGAAAAACAGCAGGGGCATTAGACAACCCAAAAGGCATAACCCGATACTCAAAATGTCCCAAGGGTGTGTTGAAGGCAGTCTTCCATTCATCACCCTTACGAATGCGGCACCAGGTGATACGCATTTCGTAGATCCAGTTTCGTAAAGATGGTAGCACCGCAGAAGGGAGGGGGGAAAAGCAGAATTAATCAAAGGCAGAGAATACTTGTTCTTAATGGTGATGTTGTTAAGTCCACGGTAATCAATACAGGGTCTGAGGGTCTTATCCTTCTTAGCAACAAAAAAGAATCCCGCTCCTACAGGTGACGAGGAAGGACGCATAATACCTGCCGCCAAGGAGTCCCGAATGTAGTTCTCCATAGCCTCCGTCTCCGGCCGGGAGAGATTGTACAGGCGACTGCTGGGGAGCGGGCTCCTGGCTGGAGGTCAATGGCGCGAGTCGTAAGGCCGGTGAGGAGGAAGAGAAGTAGCTCTGTGTTTGCAGAAACGGATGCCAGGTCATGATACACGTCAGGAACAGCAGAAAGATCCATGGACTCCAGTGGAGGTTGAGGCACAGTACTGGCAGGAGTCTGAGCAGAACACAAACAATTCACATGACAAAATGTGCTCCATGAAACAATGCTACCTGTCACCCAATCAATGTGTGGATTGTGTTTTATGAGCCAGGGGATACCAAGGACCAGGGGAGTCTGTGGGCAGTCGATAATATGGAATTGAATGTTCTCCTGATGATTTCCCGACACTCTAAGACAAACAGGAACAGTCTGATGGGTAATGCGGGTCAACAATTGTCCATTTAGACCCTTAGCCTGCAGCGGACAGTCCATAGGAACAGTCTCCAAATCCATTTGTTGAGCCCACTCTCTATCCAAAAGCTTTCGTCGGCACCAGAGTCAATCAGCGCACTAACAGAGAAATTCTGGGACTGCCACTGGAGGGATGCCTGGAGCAGAATGCGGGGAGAAGAGGAAGAATCCGCTGCTCGGCTCACCAAAACTTCTCCCATAAATGATGAGCCGGCCCTTTTCCGGACGAACTGGGCAGGAAGGAACGAAATGACCAGCTTCTCCACAATACAGGCAGACCCGAGCCTGAATACGACGTGCACGCTCCTCTGAGGACAACCGTGCACCGACCCACCTCCATGGCTTCGGGTTCAGTGCTCCTCGTGATCGACTCGGGAAGACCCGGCTCTCTCCGTAGGGACGATGCAGGGAGGAGTTTGTTGATGACAGACAGGTTGCTTGGAACTAACACTCCCTCTCCCGGCGGCGTCCCGAATCCGGGATTATCCAACCTGATAGTGAGTGAAATAAGATTATCCAGCATAGGCGATTCATCATATGACACCAATTCATCTTTTAAAGTCTCAGACAAAGCATTGATGAACACTCCTTGTAATGCCTCGTCATTCCAACCACTCACTGCTGCTAAAGTCCGAAACTCCACTGCCATCTCCGCCACACTACGAGCCCCTGCCGAAGAGAAAACAACCGTTCGCAGCCTCCTTGCCTCGTACGGGGTGGTCAAAACACCTTCCTCATCTCCGTGGTGAAGGCCACGTAAGCGTTGCAAATGTCCGACTGACTCTCCCCCAGACCGCGGATCCCCAGGCACGAGCGGAACCGCTAGTAGAGTTGATAAGGTAGGCAATACGGGCTCTTTCTGAGGCGTAGGTGAGGGGCTGTTGTTCAAACACTAACGAGCATTGAGTCAAAAAATCGCCACAGGTTCCCATGTTCCCGTCATAGCGCTCTGGAGCAGGAACAAAAGGCTCTCTGATCTGGGCTGAAGGGGTAGTAAGGGCAGACACTTGATTGGTGAGTAATTGAACCTGATTAAGCAGCACCTGACTGTCCTCAGCAATCGTCTTAAACAGGGTATCATGTTGGCCAAGTAGAATGCCCTGATTGGCTATGGCAGTCCAAATTTGAGTGCACTCTGGGGTGGTATCCAGCTACTGTCTGCTGGGTTCATGTTGGTCAGATCATACTGTTATGATTTAACTGGATAGAACCCAAATGCAGACAAGTACACCAAGCCAGAGAAGTTTTAACAGGTTTATTATAATGTTAAATAGTCCAGGTTTCCAATAACTGGGGAAGAGCAAGTCCAGGTTACAGGGAGGAGTACAGATCCAGGTCAGGGCAGGTGTGGTACCGGAATGTCTCTAGTGTCCGTGGTGAGTCCAAAGGAGAGGCCCGATAGTGGAGAGCAGGATGGTGGTGGCAGGAGTGAAGCGGAGGCAGGAGTCAGGTTCCAAATATCTGTGGCACAGGAGAAAAAAGTAAATAAACAGTCCAAAAAAACACAAGAGCGAAAACAGACAGGCTGAGTCGGCAGCGAGACTAACATGGTTGTCTTGACTATGATCTGACGATGAGTGGAAAAGTTTGACCGGTCTTAAAGGCTGAGGTGATTATGGTGAATGAGCTGCAGCTGGAACCCTGACTCCCGTACACCAGACTTCACTCCTGCAATCAAGGACAGACAGAGGGGAGGGAGAGAGCAGAGAGAGAGAGCTACCTAGCAGCAGTAGGCCTAACAATGGAGGGTA